>NW_020862399.1:0-14435 GCF_003713205.1 Coffea eugenioides | reverse complement strand
TCTAGGAGACCAAGCTCTGATACCAATTGTAAGGCCCGAAGACAACCCAGTGAAAGAGATAAACATGCAAAGATCACAAACGTAACAATAAGTAAATAAAAAAGGAAAGAATTGCAAACCAATTAACTACCCAGCTCCTCTTGAGCTTCAAACAAGCTACTTCAAGTTGATGAATTACAATCACTCTTGTGTACAAAGGAAGGTTCACTTCCTCCTTGCCCCGAACCCCACTCGATCAAGTCAGGATGTTTTACTATCCCTCAGGACAACCCTCACAGAGCTACACTCATGAAGTATTCACTCACAAATGAAAAACTTACAATGAATCTCACACCACTAAGACTACAAATCTTCTTTGAAAAGTATTTTCTCACTAAAATCACTCTAGATCTTTTGTATCTTCAGTGTGTCAAAGTTGTTTGAAATATCTGACCAACCACTATTTATAGAGGACCAAGAAAGTGCCTCATTAATGCTTCCAACGGATAGAAAGTAGCTAAACAGTCAACTATCCGTTGGCAGTGTCGGACGTCCGATAGCCCTGTTTTGTGCGTCCGACAGCAGGCAGAGAGTTTAAGAGATTTTCTTCAATTCTTTTGGACGTCCGGTAGGCAGGTTTTCTGCGTCCGAAGGTATGATGTAAAATTGGAAATTTTTCTTTAATTCCTTAGGACGTCCGGTAGGCAGGTTTTCTGCGTTCGAAGATACTCAATGATTGTCGGACGTCCGATGCAGTCTTTTTGAGCGTCCAACAGCTTTCAGCAACCTTTGTCTTCTTTCAATTGCACTTGTTCATGGAATCAAATAATTTCATAACTGAAAGTATATCTTGAAGAGATATTAGTAACATCCATTTTATTTTGTAAACATCAAAAGATAGGGATCAAGATCAACATTCTCCCCCTTTTTGATGATGACAAAACAATGGATGGAAGGAAGGAAAAAGATTGAGCAAATGAGCATAAACTCCTCCTCATTCATTGCAACCAAACTTATAATTTCAGAATAACTCCCCCTAACACATAGCATCCATTTCTCCCCCTTTTTGTCATCATAAGATGAGAGTAATAACCAACAACCATAATCCAACAACAATAACAGAGAATCTAATATTTCAAGTAAAAAATAGAGAAATGACAACAATAACCAGCATATCACAGATAATTTATATCAAATGACGTATCAAACAGAGAAATAACATAAAAAAAAATATCAAACCAAATCATTATTAGATCAGCGTTATTCTATTCTTCCTTTAATTTTTGGGTTCTTGAGAACTAGTATCATGTCTAACTATCCACATGCATTTCATGCCAGTTCTCATATTTTTTCTCACATAACAATCACTTTTCATGTGACTTTTTTGACAACAAAAATTACCATAACCAAAGAGTTATTTACATGAACAGGTTTAATAAATCTTATTTGTCTTCTCTTATAAATAGCAAATTCGTTGGAATTAAAATTCAACTTATTCTTTTGAAAACAGGCTTGTTTCTTGTGTTTAAGCAATTCATTTAGACCATCCATTCTTCTTTTCAAATCACCTTGTTCCTTTTTGAACAATTCACAAACCTTTGTTTTTCTATCAAGTTCAAAGTGTAAAGCAGTCTCACTCTTTTTGAAGTAATCATTTTCAGCTTTCAACTTTTTATTTTGTTGAAAAAGATTTGCATTATCTCGAAGCAAAAAACTAATTTTCTGTTTTAACACCTTGTTTCTAGCATAAGATTCTTTCAAACTATCATGCAATTTTATAATGAAAGATTCAATATCATCATCAGTTTCATCATCACTTTCAAATTGAGAGTTAGAAGATGTTACCTCATCATCTCCAATGGCCATGAAAGCCAATTGAGCAGATTCTTCTTCCTCTTCAAATTCACCATCGGAGTTGCACTCATTCCATGTGAATTGGAAGTTATTGAATCTTAGTTTTCTTTCACCTTTTCTCTTCTTCATTGGACACTCACCCATGTAGTGTCCAAACTGGCCACATTCATAGCATTTGTCACATTGTTTTTTGTTGACCTCATATCTTCCTTTGTTTCTTGCATTGTTGAATTGATTAGAATCTGAATTGCTAGGTCCACCTTTTTTGAATCTTCTCATGTTGAGTATTCGTTTGAAACTTCTTGTGATGAGTGCAATATCACTGTCATCACCTTCTATATCATCTCCATCTAAGGATGATGTATCATCTTCATCTTGTGAGGCTTTTAGAGCAATATTCTTTCTCATCTTTGTATCTTCTTCCTCCTGCACCTTGAACTTGAGTTTCAGCTCATAAGATGTTAGAGAATTAATAAGAGATTCAATAGGCATAGTATTCAAATCTTTAGTCTCCTCAATAGCAGTCACTTTATTTTCCCAATCATTGGACAAGGCATTCAGGATTTTTCTATTTTTCTCACTAAGAGAATATTCTTTTTCCAGCACCTCTAAGTCCTTAATGAGGTCATTGAATCTACAATACATCTCATCAATGTTTTCATGAGGTTGCATCTTGAAAGATTCATACTTTGTAACTAGAATGGACTTCTTTTGTTCTCTAACATTTTCACTACCTTCATGAATTTCTCTCAGTTTATCCCAAATTTCCTTGGCTGACTTGCAGCCTTTGACTCTAATAGATTCATTTGAGTCTAAAGCACAATATAACACATTCACGGCTTTTGCATTTAATGTGAGATGAGCTCTATCCGCAGCAGTCAATTCACTTCTTGTTTTTGGTCTAGATCTCTGAGTATTTTCATCTATAAGAGAGGCATCATATGGACCTTCACTAATAATAAACCACAATTCAATATCAATAGATTGCAAAAAAATAATCATTCTTTCTTTCCAACTCACATAATTTGACCCATTAAACATAGGTGGTCTAATCACAGAATGTCCTTCAAAAAACAAAGCATTATTGGTTGTCATTTTTACTCCCAAGCCGATTCAGCTTAATCTCTAGGAGACCAAGCTCTGATACCAATTGTAAGGCCCGAAGACAACCCAGTGAAAGAGATAAACATGCAAAGATCACAAACGTAACAATAAGTAAATAAAAAAGGAAAGAATTGCAAACCAATTAACTACCCAGCTCCTCTTGAGCTTCAAACAAGCTACTTCAAGTTGATGAATTACAATCACTCTTGTGTACAAAGGAAGGTTCACTTCCTCCTTGCCCCGAACCCCACTCGATCAAGTCAGGATGTTTTACTATCCCTCAGGACAACCCTCACAGAGCTACACTCATGAAGTATTCACTCACAAATGAAAAACTTACAATGAATCTCACACCACTAAGACTACAAATCTTCTTTGAAAAGTATTTTCTCACTAAAATCACTCTAGATCTTTTGTATCTTCAGTGTGTCAAAGTTGTTTGAAATATCTGACCAACCACTATTTATAGAGGACCAAGAAAGTGCCTCATTAATGCTTCCAACGGATAGAAAGTAGCTAAACAGTCAACTATCCGTTGGCAGTGTCGGACGTCCGATAGCCCTGTTTTGTGCGTCCGACAGCAGGCAGAGAGTTTAAGAGATTTTCTTCAATTCTTTTGGACGTCCGGTAGGCAGGTTTTCTGCGTCCGAAGGTATGATGTAAAATTGGAAATTTTTCTTTAATTCCTTAGGACGTCCGGTAGGCAGGTTTTCTGCGTTCGAAGATACTCAATGATTGTCGGACGTCCGATGCAGTCTTTTTGAGCGTCCAACAGCTTTCAGCAACCTTTGTCTTCTTTCAATTGCACTTGTTCATGGAATCAAATAATTTCATAACTGAAAGTATATCTTGAAGAGATATTAGTAACATCCATTTTATTTTGTAAACATCAAAAGATAGGGATCAAGATCAACATTCTCCCCCTTTTTGATGATGACAAAACAATGGATGGAAGGAAGGAAAAAGATTGAGCAAATGAGCATAAACTCCTCCTCATTCATTGCAACCAAACTTATAATTTCAGAATAACTCCCCCTAACACATAGCATCCATTTCTCCCCCTTTTTGTCATCATAAGATGAGAGTAATAACCAACAACCATAATCCAACAACAATAACAGAGAATCTAATATTTCAAGTAAAAAATAGAGAAATGACAACAATAACCAGCATATCACAGATAATTTATATCAAATGACGTATCAAACAGAGAAATAACATAAAAAAAAAATATCAAACCAAATCATTATTAGATCAGCGTTATTCTATTCTTCCTTTAATTTTTGGGTTCTTGAGAACTAGTATCATGTCTAACTATCCACATGCATTTCATGCCAGTTCTTATATTTTTTCTCACATAACAATCACTTTTCATGTGACCTTTTTGACAACAAAAATTACACATAACCAAAGAGTTATTTACATGAACAGGTTTAATAAATCTTATTTGTCTTCTCTTATAAATAGCAAATTCGTTGGAATTAAAATTCAACTTATTCTTTTGAAAACAGGCTTGTTTCTTGTGTTTAAGCAATTCATTTAGACCATCCATTCTTCTTTTCAAATCACCTAGTTCCTTTTTGAACAATTCACAAACCTTTGTTTTTCTATCAAGCTCAAAGTGTAAAGCAGTCTCACTCTTTTTGAAGTAATCATTTTCAGCTTTCAACTTTTTATTTTGTTGAAAAAGATTTGCATTATCTCGAAGCAAAAAACTAATTTTCTGTTTTAACACCTTGTTTCTAGCATAAGATTCTTTCAAACTATCATGCAATTTTATAATGAAAGATTCAATATCATCATCAGTTTCATCATCACTTTCAAATTGAGAGTTAGAAGATGTTACCTCATCATCTCCAATGGCCATGAAAGCCAATTGAGCAGATTCTTCTTCCTCTTCAAATTCACCATCGGAGTTGCACTCATTCCATGTGAATTGGAAGTTATTGAATCTTAGTTTTCTTTCACCTTTTCTCTTCTTCATTGGACACTCACCCATGTAGTGTCCAAACTGGCCACATTCATAGCATTTGTCACATTGTTTTTTGTTGACCTCATATCTTCCTTTGTTTCTTGCATTGTTGAATTGATTAGAATCTGAATTGCTAGGTCCACCTTTTTTGAATCTTCTCATGTTGAGTATTCGTTTGAAACTTCTTGTGATGAGTGCAATATCACTGTCATCACCTTCTATATCATCTCCATCTAAGGATGATGTATCATCTTCATCTTGTGAGGCTTTTAGAGCAATATTCTTTCTCATCTTTGTATCTTCTTCCTCCTGCACCTTGAACTTGAGTTTCAGCTCATAAGATGTTAGAGAATTAATAAGAGATTCAATAGGCATAGTATTCAAATCTTTAGTCTCCTCAATAGCAGTCACTTTATTTTCCCAATCATTGGACAAGGCATTCAGGATTTTTCTATTTTTCTCACTAAGAGAATATTCTTTTTCCAGCACCTCTAAGTCCTTAATGAGGTCATTGAATCTACAATACATCTCATCAATGTTTTCATGAGGTTGCATCTTGAAAGATTCATACTTTGTAACTAGAATGGACTTCTGATCGTAAGTTTGGAAGCTGGGAATTAGAGAACCAAAAAATTTCAAGAAATGTGGAGGAGGATCACTCTGCAAGCCTCTTGAGGTATAAAATCTAATCTATGGCTTTGATCCTTTTATTCTTGTTTAAGATGTTAAATAGTTCATGTTTTGGGTTTGATTACAAGTTATGCAAGTTGATGTGATGATTTTGGATGAGATAGGTAAGTTAGGGTTTGATTAATTTCTGCCTATACTTGATGTATGATTGATATATGTGTGTCCAAAGTTATATAGGGGGTTTTGGTAGCAAGTGTAGCAAGAAATTAAGAAAACTATCATTGAAACCAAAAGATTTCAGATTTCTGGAAATTTTCACCCTATTCTTCCCGTTTTTGTTGCACCATGTTAGAGGCCGAATTGGCCTTAGGTCAAAACATGAAAGTTGTAGAGAATGGTATTTTATTGCTGCCTACAAAATTTCAGCTCAATCGGAGCAACGTAGCTTGTTAAAAGATGAAAATACCCTCGCTGATCTAGGTCACTTTCCAGAGTTCCGCGTGGACAGTTTAGTCCTTTTGATTGAGTTTATTCACTATAATCCGTTCGGGTTTAGCCTTTCACCAAAACATGAAAGTTTCAGTTCCGTGTCTTAGCTTTGTAACGCCACCAAGAACGTCTTAAGCAGGCCTCGGTAGACTGAGATATGGTCAATTGAGTGCAGTGCGGTTGATTAGCTGAATAGTTGAAACCAGGTTATGTGAGTTGGGAATTTGATCAGGTTACACTGAAAATTAGACTAAGTGCTCTTCATGAACATTGTACCCCTGTGTCTTAACTTCGAAATGGTATAAGCTGCGTATCAATCCGATAAGCGTAGCCTCAGATATGTTATTTCCGTAAAGCCCGTCAAATCTGTCTTTTGCTAGATTGTATTTCCGCACTTGTTATCACTTTGATTTCTGTTCTCATGTTGTTATGAGCCTATGGAACGGCCATTTACTTGAATCTATGATATGTATGATTTTGGGATTGGCTGAGGAAAAATAATGAAGCCAAAATAGCTGGAAAATTAGGTAAATACAAAGGGCGTGCTGCCCAAATTTTCGCTCGAGGGCTAGGTTCCTATTTGAACTTGTATACTTTTGTTTGGCCAATACCATGACCGGCTTTCCATTTTAAAACATGATTTTTCATCCTTGGGTTCAAACAACCCTCTTCTTACTTGAAAGTCATCTTTACACGTTTTACTCCTAATTAGTCGGGTTTCTTTGTTTCTCTTAAATGTTTTGCTCGATAAACTGTAATATATTCTCTTGTTCAACCTTAGGTTTCATTGGTGACTAAGCGTAATATCCGGAAGGATATTTTGCACATTATTTTGCATAACTAGGTGAGTGTTCCTTATTTGACTTTATGGCTTGTTGTTATCGTTTGCTAATGTGTTAAGTGCTTTTAATGATTTCCAAAACGAGCTTTCTAGGCGAGTGTGTACTTTATCGCACTCGACCTAAATAACTGTGCAATTTTCAAGGATTTAATGATTAAAATGTTACTTGCGCATGAATGTAAGTCTTTTGGGCTGAACTGGCCATTGCCCTTGTTACCGGTCGTCTCGAGCCAGAAGCGGACTCGGTCGGGCGATTAGGGACTTGGGTGAACGTTTGGTATACTCGAGTATTACCCTGTAGGTTGGTGGAGACTGGCCAACGGCCAGGACGGGGGTGAATGAATGAATGAACGAACGAACAAACGAACGAGGGTTTATTGATAAACGAAAAATGCATTTTCAAATGATTGGAGGAATAAGGAGAAATGTCAGGAGAACGAATGAACGAACGAACGAATTGCTCCTTGTGAGCCGTATCCTTTTAATGAATGTTACTATTGCTTTCCATTGTAAATGTTTCTTGAATTATTGATACTCCATGTTTAATGTATTGAATTGATTGTTTGATTATCTGTTCGGAACCTCACTGAGCTTTTAGCTCACCCCTTTAGTTTTGTTTTCCTTAACAAGGGATGACGAGCAGGATGAGAGCATAGATTAGCCTAGTCTAGGTCTTTTGTTTCTTTTGTAATGGTTCTCGCCCTAGTGATTGGCACGGGTTGGTTGTATGGTGAAGTGAGAACCTTAGTACATTTGATGGTTGTACTTCCTTTTGAGATAGCAATGTATATAAGTTCCGCTTTAAGTTTGGATTGCTGCCCTATTTATTCTTGTGATTTGTTCTGGATGTGATTAAGGAACGACTGAGTCCCGGCGAGAGCCGGGCAGGTGACCCGCTGAACCCTGGGGTACGCCCTAGGGGGAGGTTGGGCCGTCACAAGTGGTATCAGAGCTTAAGCTTCAGATCTCTGTAGTGTATCCCAGATTAAAGATTAGGATACCGGACTGTGGGATTTGATTGGACTTGAAAGTTAAGCGATTGAGGGATAAAACTTATAGCTGCTTCGCGTGGTTTCTACGTGGAGTGACCCTGGACTAAGTGGTGAATAAGTATGAGGGACTAAGTGCTCGTTCGAGCATAAGCTATGAATTGCGAATGTTATAGGCCTTAAATCTTTCTTATGGTATCTGAGGACTATAGATAGGTACGTCAGGTAGGAATTTCGATTGTAGATGGTTTACTCCTGGGACTGCAGCTCGAGATGTGAACTATCTTATTTCGGATTCTCGTGCCTGAGTACTCTATAGTTGAGGTGCTGCTAAATACTTGAGACTTGCATTTTGGGAACATGAACGGGTTTTGTCTGGCTAGAATAAGTATAAGAGATCAACGGACATCGAGTCGGATAGAAAGTGACGTGAGAAATCGGACGGGGTTATTCTAGTTGGGTGTGGGACGATATACCCATTTTCTTTTGATTCGCTCGTATATTGTCACTACATGCCGTCAGTTGTTACTTGTGTATTGAATATCCGCTTGACTTGAGACGTATTTGTGTATTTGATTATTTGTTTCTTTGATATGTTTATGTGGTGTGTTATGTGGGTATATGTTTATTTGAGTATTTGGTGCCCTCAATTTTAGTTACTTTAGTCACCTTATCATGTTTATTTACTAAATTACCTTTTGGGAAAAAAGAAAAGAGAGGGAAAACATATATATGGACGGGAGACGTAGCCGTGGACGTGGACGTGGCCGTGGGAATGAACGAGCTCAAGAGCCAAGAGAGGAAAGAGAAACAACAGCTGCACAAGAGCAAGGAACGAGGGTTGAAGCCGAAGACCAAATGGCAACGGTAATGCAACAAATGACAGATATCTTGGCAAGACTGGTGGATCAACAAGACCAAATGGCCGTGAATCAACCCCGGAACCCTGAAATCGGAGAAGATAAGGCTCTTGAGAGGTTTCAGAAGTTTACTCCTCCGAAATTCCTTGGAGGATCTGATCTCGAGGTACGTAAGCGACTGGAAGAGTCTTTTGAAGGCTTTCAGCAGAAGATCTGCTAAACAAGTATGTATGACCATCAGAATCAATGTCTGGATGTTCCCGAAGGGCAAAGCTATAGCGCTTTTCCAGCTAGTCGTTCCAAATATAGCCGAACAATGGTTAGAGACCATGATTAATATTTTCACCGTCTTGAACTACACCGAGCAAAGACAAGTAAACTTTTCGGTGTTCCAATTTGAAGGATCGGCCCGAGCGTGGTGGAACGTTATTAAAGCAAAATGGGAAAGAGAACAGACCGTATGGACATGGACGAATTTCCTAAGGAAATTTAACGAGAAATACCTCCCTCCTTTAGTTCAAGAGAGGAGAGAGGAAGAGTTTATTGGACTACGCCAGGGAACGCTAAGTGTGGCCGAATATGAAACGAAATTTACGAAACTATCCAAGTTTGCTTCTGAATTGGTGGCCACAGAGCGGCGAAGAGTAAGACGGTTTATACAGGGATTAAATTTGGAACTCCAAGAAGCATTAGCGACAGTACAAGTGAATACGTTTACAGAGGCCCTTGAGAAAACTCAAAGAATCGATACTGCAAAGGCACAGATAAAAGCTTCCCAGACCCAAAAAAGGAGTGCATCGAGTAGTGTAGTGGAGGAATTAAGTGAAGCGAGAGTCCCTTCCAAAGTGCAAAAAGTGAACTTTTTGTCCCACCCACCATGGACATTAGGGGCGATAGGTGAAGGATCTACAAAAGAAAGCCAAATCAGATTTGGGAAAAGTTTTCAAGAAAGCCAAAAGATGGCTTCTCACGTGGTCTGTGGGTACTGTGGAAAGGCAAATCATGTCGAAAGCGATTGTTGGAGAAAGGGGCGAAAATGTTTAATCTGCGGAAGTGGCGATCATCAAGTTAGCAACTGTCCGAGGAGACAGTCACGTGAAAGCAATATTCTGCAACTGGATGGAGCTAAATCACAAGTGAATGAAGGAGGGAAACAAACTAGCGGACCGGCAAAGGTTTATGCTTTAGACAACCGACAAGTTCCTGACTCGTCTGAGGCAACTGACGGTAAAATTTCGAGGACGAAATTTTTTTTAAGGGGGAGAGAGTGTAAGGTCCCGCAAATTTCTTATATATATTTTTTCTTTTCTTCAAAAATGCCTTTTAATTTGAAAATTATTATTTATTAAAGCCCTGCTACCCAAATGTTCCACAATAAGTGCATATGAACCTAGAAAGTAGGTTTTACTCTTCGTTTCCAAGATTGGGGCAAATTAGGGTTTTCGCGATTTTTCGCCGGATGAAATTTCGGCACCGAGGAAGGATCAAATTTGGTGATTAAAAATGACTTTTAAGTGAGAAATAATATGTGATTAGAAGCAATGATACAAGGTTAGTGAATAGGAAGTAAAAACCCTAGTACGTGTGTTTTTAAGAAAAACGACGCGAACCGGCGGGTCCCGCGCACTACCGATTGAACGCACCACTTGACCACCACTTTCTTCCCATACAAGTCTATTGATATTTGAGCAAAATATCTCCTAATTTACAGCTAAGCTTAACCGAAATTTGTGGCTCAAATGCAAGGAAGGAAAGAGAAAATTTTTGTGGTTGAGGTTAAGCCAAGTGTTGGCCAAACTTGTGGTTAGAATTAATTCTTATCTTTCTACCTTCTTATAAGACAAACTTAGCTTAATCTCCTTCATTATTTTCTGCATCTTGGCCGAGTAAGGAGAGAGAGAAAGGGAGAGCAAGAGTTGCACCATTTTCTTCTTGATTTACACCAACCAAGTGCTAAAATCGAATTCTAAACCGATTGATCGTAAGTTTGGAAGCTTGGGAAGTTAAGAGAACCAAAAATTTCAAGAAATAGTGGAGGATCACTCTTGCAAGCCTTCTTTTTGAGGTATAAAATCTGATCTATGGCTTTGATTCTTTTATTCTTGTTTAAGATGTTAAATAGTTTATGTTTTGGGTTTGATTACAAGTTATGCAAGTTGATGTGATGATTTTGGATGAGATAGGTAAGTTAGGGTTTGATTAATTTCTGCCTATACTTGATGTATGATTGATATATGTGTGTCCAAAGTTATATAGGGGGTTTTGGTAGCAAGTGTAGCAAGAAATTAAGAAAACTATCATTGAAACCAAAAGATTTCAGATTTCTGGAAATTTTCACCCTATTCTTCCCGTTTTTGTTGCACCATGTTAGAGGCCGAATTGGCCTTAGGTCAAAACATGAAAGTTGTAGAGAATGGTATTTTATTGCTGCCTACAAAATTTTAGCTCAATCGGAGCAACGTAGCTTGTTAAAAGATGAAAATACCCTCGCTGATCTAGGTCACTTTCCAGAGTTCCGCGTGGACAGTTTAGTCCTTTTGATTGAGTTTATTCACTATAATCCGTTCGGGTTTAGCCTTTCACCAAAACATGAAAGTTTCAGTTCCGTGTCTTAGCTTTGTAACGCCACCAAGAACGTCTTAAGCAGGCCTCGGTAGACTGAGATATGGTCAATTGAGTGCAGTGCGGTTGATTAGCTGAATAGTTGAAACCAGGTTATGTGATTTGGGAATTTGATCAGGTTACACTGAAAATTAGACTAAGTGCTCTTCATGAACATTGTACCCCTGTGTCTTACCTTCGAAATGGTATAAGCTGCGTATCAATCCGATAAGCGTAGCCTCAGATATGTTATTTCCGTAAAGCCCGTCAAATCTGTCTTTTGCTAGATTGTATTTCCGCACTTGTTATCACTTTGATTTCTGTTCTCATGTTGTTATGAGCCTATGGAACGGCCATTTACTTGAATCTATGATATGTATGATTTTGGGATTGGCTGAGGAAAAATAATGAAGCCAAAATAGCTGGAAAATTAGGTAAATACAAAGGGCGTGCTGCCCAAATTTTCGCTCGAGGGCTAGGTTCCTATTTGAACTTGTATACTTTTGTTTGGCCAATACCATGACCGGCTTTCCATTTTAAAACATGATTTTTCATCCTTGGGTTCAAACAACCCTCTTCTTACTTGAAAGTCATCTTTACACGTTTTACTCCTAATTAGTCGGGTTTCTTTGTTTCTCTTAAATGTTTTGCTCGATAAACTGTAATATATTCTCTTGTTCAACCTTAGGTTTCATTGGTGACTAAGCGTAATATCCGGAAGGATATTTTGCACGTTATTTTGCATAACTAGGTGAGTGTTCCTTATTTGACTTTATGGCTTGTTGTTATCGTTTGCTAATGTGTTAAGTGCTTTTAATGATTTCCAAAACGAGCTTTCTAGGCGAGTGTGTACTTTATCGCACTCGACCTAAATAACTGTACAATTTTCAAGGATTTAATGATTAAAATGTTACTTGCGCATGAATGTAAGTCTTTTGGGCTGAACTGGCCATTGCCCTTGTTACCGGTCGTCTCGAGCCAGAAGCGGACTCGGTCGGGCGATTAGGGACTTGGGTGAACGTTTGGTATACTCGAGTATTACCCTGTAGGTTGGTGGAGACTGGCCAACGGCCAGGACGGGGGTGAATGAATGAATGAACGAACGAACAAACGAACGAGGGTTTATTGATAAACGAAAAATGCATTTTCAAATGATTGGAGGAATAAGGAGAAATGTCAGGAGAACGAATGAACGAACGAACGAATTGCTCCTTGTGAGCCGTATCCTTTTAATGAATGTTACTATTGCTTTCCATTGTAAATGTTTCTTGAATTATTGATACTCCATGTTTAATGTATTGAATTGATTGTTTGATTATCTGTTCGGAACCTCACTGAGCTTTTAGCTCACCCCTTTAGTTTTGTTTTCCTTAACAAGGGATGACGAGCAGGATGAGAGCATAGATTAGCCTAGTCTAGGTCTTTTGTTTCTTTTGTAATGGTTCTCGCCCTAGTGATTGGCACGGGTTGGTTGTATGGTGAAGTGAGAACCTTAGTACATTTGATGGTTGTACTTCCTTTTGAGATAGCAATGTATATAAGTTCCGCTTTAAGTTTGGATTGCTGCCCTATTTATTCTTGTGATTTGTTCTGGATGTGATTAAGGAACGACTGAGTCCCGGCGAGAGCCGGGCAGGTGACCCGCTGAACCCTAGGGTACGCCCTAGGGGGAGGTTGGGCCGTCACAAGTGGTATCAGAGCTTAGGCTTCAGATCTCTGTAGTGTATCCCAGATTAAAGATTAGGATACCGGACTGTGGGATTTGATTGGACTTGAAAGTTAAGCGATTGAGGGATAAAACTTATAGCTGCTTCGCGTGGTTTCTACGTGGAGTGACCCTGGACTAAGTGGTGAATAAGTATGAGGGACTAAGTGCTCGTTCGAGCATAAGCTATGAATTGCGAATGTTATAGGCCTTAAATCTTTCTTATGGTATTTGAGGACTATAGATAGGTACGTCAGGTAGGAATTTCGATTGTAGATGGTTTACTCCTGGGACTGCAGCTCGAGATGTGAACTATCTTATTTCGGATTCTCGTGCCTGAGTACTCTATAGTTGAGGTGCTGCTAAATACATGAGACTTGCATTTTGGGAACATGAACGGGTTTTGTCTGGCTAGAATAAGTATAAGAGATCAACGGACATCGAGTCGGATAGAAAGTGACGTGAGAAATCGGACGGGGTTATTCTAGTTGGGTGTGGGACGATATACCCATTTTCTTTTGATTCGCTCGTATATTGTCACTACATGCCGTCAGTTGTATACTTGTGTATTGAATATCCGCTTGACTTGAGACGTATTTGTGTATTTGATTATTTGTTTCTTTGATATGTTTATGTGGTGTGTTATATGGGTATATGTTTATTTGAGTATTTGGTGCCCTCAATTTTAGTTACTTTAGTCTCCTTATCATGTTTATTTACTAAATTACCTTTTGGGAAAAAAGAAAAGAGAGGGAAAACATATATATGGACGGGAGACGTAGCCGTGGACGTGGACGTGGCCGTGGGAATGAACGAGCTCAAGAGCCAAGAGAGGAAAGAGAAACAACAGCTGCACAAGAGCAAGGAACGAGGGTTGAAGCCGAAGACCAAATGGCAACGGTAATGCAACAAATGACAGATATCTTGGCAAGACTGGTGGATCAACAAGACCAAATGGCCGTGAATCAACCCCGGAACCCTGAAATCGGAGAAGATAAGGCTCTTGAGAGGTTTCAGAAGTTTACTCCTCCGAAATTCCTTGGAGGATCTGATCTCGAGGTACGTAAGCGACTGGAAGAGTCTTTTGAAGGCTTTCAGCAGAAGATCTGCTAAACAAGTATGTATGACCATCAGAATCAATGTCTGGATGTTCCCGAAGGGCAAAGCTATAGCGCTTTTCCAGCTAGTCGTTCCAAATATAGCCGAACAATGGTTAGAGACCATGATTAATATTTTCACCGTCTTGAACTACACCGAGCAAAGACAAGTAAACTTTTCGGTGTTCCAATTTGAAGGATCGGCCCGAGCGTGGTGGAACGTTATTAAAGCAAAATGGGAAAGAGAACAGACCGTATGGACATGGACGAATTTCCTAAGGAAATTTAACGAGAAATACCTCCCTCCTTTAGTT
>NW_020862398.1:0-25168 GCF_003713205.1 Coffea eugenioides | reverse complement strand
CTGTTCACAAGATTTTAATATAGCGGCAAGCCAAAAGAGGAAGAAGAGGGGAAGAGGGAGAGGGAGAGGGAGAAGAGGGGTGGCGGGTAGGAGATGGGGAGAGAAAAAATGCAAAAAAAAAAGTTTTCTTTTGCTGCTTCAGCAATTTTGGGAAAGGGAACAGGGGAGGGGGAAGGGGAAGGGAGGAAAGAACAGAAAAAAGAAAGAAAAAAAATGAAAAGAAAAAAAAAATTTCATCTTACAAAAGTTTTTCTACAACTTTTACGGTGATCTACAGTAAAATTTTAAATAAATTTCCAAAAAACTCAGGTTTGCCAAACAGGGCCGAAGTTGTGGAAAATATAATTCAACCAACAAGAATCAATCTTCAGCCCATTCCAAGAATGCTAGAATCAGAGCTAGAGTTCAGAAGATCGGTTGGCATACTCCTCAACCAATGCTCCAAAGAGAGAAGGCTTCTCCAGCAAACTCGATGGCTTGTCAAATTCCTTTGCTTTACCTGTTCAATGCACAAAAAGAAAAACAATAATCATTTCACCGAGCTTCGGTGAAAGCAGGAAATCTCTATTAGGTGCAATCATGAAGAATAAACCCAGATCAGGCAAAGTCAGAGCGCAACAGAATCATAGGAAAAAAGCGCATGATTAATTTAGGTAATCTGGCTGCATGCAATCAGGAACAGATCAAAGGTAGGCCAAAATGGCGACATTTTGACAGTCTACTTGTTCTCAGAGGAATTATTTGCTCAAGAAATAAGAAACGAAAAATAAATGAAAACAAAGATGCTTGACTTCAGAATGGTACTAGGTCCGCTAATGTCAGTATGTGATGAAGCATGGCTGAACTACGGGGTGGGAGAGCCACAAACCTGCATCAATTACAAGAACTCTATCACAGTCCATAACTGTTGGAATTCTATGGGCAATGCTTATAATTGTACGGGAAGAGAAGTCCTCCCTGATGATCTTCTGGATCACGCCATCTGTTTGTGAATCAACTGAGGCAGTCGCCTCATCCATAAATAAAAGTTTGCTGCGTTTTAGCATTACACGTCCCAAACAGAGAAGCTGTCTCTGCCCGACACTCCAATTTTCTCCATTATCAACAACTAAAAACATTAACCAGTGAAAATTCGTATTCTTTCAGCGGTAGCATTGATAACTAATAACAGCAACTGAGAACAAAATAGAAGCAACTGATCAGAATTACACTACAGTACCTAAAGAGTCCAGCTTATCGGGCTTTGCAGCTACTACCTCCTTCAGTTGGCAGCGCTCAAGGCTCTGTGGTTCATAAGTTCACGGATCCGTGAGTATTAACTATAAAAAAACAGAAGAACTAAGACGCTACAACCAATCTCGGCAAGCATGGTTTCTATGTATGGAACAGAATCACAAAATCACACATTAAAAAAGTGAAGTAACCACAGTCGACAGATGCTGCATACTAGAAAATGTTAAAACCATGGCACATGCTGGGGGAAATCTATTTAGCTTGAGGTCCAAACTCAACTACTAACAGTAATAGTTCTCTTTACCTTCCATATCTCTTCATCAGAATACTGTCCAATTGGATCAATGTTGCTTCTCACAGTTCCTTCAAAAAGAACAGGTTCTTGAGGGATGATTCCAAATCGAGACCTAAGATCATGCAGCCCAAGAGTGCTAATGTCAATGCCATCAATAATGATTCTTCCTCCTGAAGGCTCCACCAACCTAAAGAAAACCTGGATCAAAGTTGATTTTCCACCCCCAGTTCGACCAACAACACCAATCTTCTCACCCCCTTTTATGCTGAGTGTTATTCCTTTGATAACCAGAGGGGTATTTGTACGATATCTTACCTGTTCAGAATACATACAAATGAATCTCTGGAAACTTACAGAATACCATATTAATGAAGCAGCTATTCATCATAAAAACTTGAAGAAATACAGATTGAGCTACCTGTAAGTCTATGAGCTCAACATTGCCCTTGTTTGGCCACTCTGGAGAAGGAAGGCAATCTTCTTTCTTCCAGTCTGCTTCTGATGGTATATTTGTAAATTGCTTTATCCTCTCAACTGAAACCATTTTATTTTCCAAAGCACAACTGACATATATTGCCCAGAAAAGCACACTGTTGAGGGACAATCCATAAGAGAGAGATAACCCCACGTTCTCTGAGCAGCAAAGTGTAGATCAGTAACATCTCTATTGCAAAAGCTAATTGCAGTAGCAAGGACAGAGGAGAATGATGACTGGAAGGGACATTATATTTTCCAGTTGTATCATCCATTTATAAACTTTGTAGGCAGCAAATGATAACAGGAATCAACTGAGAATTATATGAAGAAATTAATTCTGTAACCTGATCTTTGAAAATTCCTTTACTAATGAACTTGAGAAATCCCATTAAAATGATAGAAAAGAAAAAGAGGTTGATTATACTAGATATTATGATATTTCAAAGGTTTAATAATCCAGTTGACCAGTTATGAGTCTATTTCGTCAAGAAAGATGAAAACTATGTCTTCAGTTTTAACCTATTAACAACCTTATTTTCCCAGGTAATAATACCACGAACTGATAAATCGGGAGTCATGCCTTTATATCAATATAACCAAAAAAACTAGTACTTTGTCATTAATAAGGATTTAAGTAGATTATACACCTGGCTTGATGATAGTGCTCGGCAACACGATCATAAACAATGCAGAAATGCAAAGGATGAAGCTCCCCATGAGTTCCAAACGAAAACCCAACCATTCATTGCACCCATAGTTGTGGAAGTCCATACGCAGGTTCGAATTCACACGGTTAACGTTTTCCTGGCAAAACCTTTCCTGCTTCCTGAAACAACGGATTGTCGTAATTCCAGATATACTTTCCGAGAAGTGATGGATAACTGGTGCTTTTGTAATAGAGTCAAGCCGAGTCAATTCACGTGATGTTGCAAGATAGTACCCCTGCAACCCAAATGAGGAATAACTTAGTCTTAGCACTAATTATCTATCTCTTGCCAAAGAACGGTTTAAAGTCTTAGTTACACTGAAACAATTTAACCTTTAAGCTCCATAAATGATGCACATACCCGAAACCAGTAATTCAGCCAGCCAAGTGGAATCAATAGTAAGACGGTTGGCCAAGCATTTTGACATGTGATGATGATGATCCCAAATAGTGTGATGTACATGGAAATGAAAAAGTTGGTAAAAAGTGGGACAAATACATCAATATTAGTCTGATCATTTGACGCCTGCAAAATTTTATGAAACAACATATCAATGAATCCAGTAATTGAAACATGTTCAGTTACTTTGAACATTTCTTTTATATAATCTAGTTTTTTCCCCATGTAATCTAATGTAGCTAAATGTACATATGGACGTGATTTTATTTTTTCCAGCTTGGCACCAAAATGGACAACCCAACCCGAAAGTGCAGAAAACGTTACCCGGCTTAAAATTCTTCCAGAAGGTGTAGTATCAAAAAATGACATTGGAGCGTGCAATATGCCGTGAAGAATTCCTTTGAAGAATATTTGGGACGTCTTAAGCCCCATGAATGTAAGTAAAAAAATTCTCATCAATATCAGCACAAAGGAACCAGCTGCTATAATAGCATATATCCCAATAAAAACAGAAGGATTGAATGACATAGCACGCTTTCCTGATGTTTCATAAGCCAACCAGTAGTCACCCGCCATTAATGACCCTTGCCACAACACAGAAATCAGCAACACCGCAATCACACCCCACCACCCTAAAGATTCAGTGCAGTATAGTTTATAAACATGTAAGCTGACTTTCCCAGTTTCTCTCTCCTCTTCCTTGATAAGTTTAGAAGTTCCCCGATCAGATTGGGTCTGTTCTTGAGATTTCATGTCATCGTTTTCTTGTCTAGGACTAAAAGATGCTTGAGGAGATGTTGGTTGATCAACTGAAGTTTTCCTGCGCTTGGAGCTTTCTGCCTCAACAAGTTCCATAGATGACTCATGCGCAGCCACCAAAGATTTGAAATCCTTCCCAGATTCAAGTAGATCATTGTAATTTCCGGATTCAGCAATCATCCCATCTCGCATAACCTGGTTTCAATATTAAGAGGTCAAGTCTATGATGCCAGAATCCACATATACACATGTACAACCTAGGAAAGGAGGAGAATAAATGAGCATAGGACATACTAGGATCAGATCAACATTGTGTAAGAAGTCAACTTGGTGTGTAACAAGCAAAATGGTCTTCTCTCTAAGGGTTCCTCTAACACATTCCTGCAAGAGAGACTGGAAAGTGTTAAACAGCATTTAATAACTGACAAACTAACAACAAGGGCTACTGGAATATCACAACTTCAATTGAAACTAAAAAGACGAATCACAATGTCAATGCAGAACAATATGTATCAACTAACAAGCATGTCACTCAAAGCTTAATAATCATGTTAATTGGAGCCTACAAGGAATGAAGCCAAGGGATCAACATAAAATTTCAACAAAAGCATCATACATCATTAACAAATGGGCATTCGCAAGTAGCAGGCTTGTGTTCTGGTTCTCATTTAACAGTAATAACAAGAAAATGGAGAAGAAGAGGACCAAACTGAGAAAATTATATCAGTGACTATAGCTACTACAAACATCAGGTCACATCTAATTTGGCAAATAATTGGAGAAATAGGACATCTTAAAACAGCATTAAATACTTTCAAGATATAGATATCACAACCATTTTGAAAATCATTTCAAAACTCTTATCACCTTGAATATTTCAGAACCAGTTTGAGCATCAACTGCACTAAACACATCATCAAGTAGATAGATATCACAATCTTGGTAAACAGCCCTGGCAAGTTGAATTCGCTGCTTTTGCCCACCACTTAGATTGATGCCACGCTCTCCAATTTCAGTCTGATCTCCAAACTCCATCATATCCAAGTCCTTCTCCAAACAACAAACCCTAAGAACTTCCTTATATCTCTCTTGGTTCATTGACAGACCAAAAAGGATATTTTCTTGAATTGTCCCATTCTGAATCCATGAGGTTTGTGCAACAAAAGCTGTGGTACCACAAACCCTGAGCTGCAGCAACAAATAGTTGGTAAGCTTGTAATGAAATGTGTTAGCATTATAAAATAAGAAGCTTTCCTGCATGACACTCAGGAAGCTTTTCCTCACAACCAACTTGTGGCCAACAAAGAAGAATATAATGGGCTGCCCCTATTAAGAAGTAGTTCACCAATGATACTAAAAGGTGTTCCCAAGGATAAGAACTTTAGGGTTTGGAAAATGACAAATAGCCCATCATTCAATATGTAAATCATAACCCCCAAAGAGTCGAATAACGAGGACAAATACGCACCCCAACCCAAGAAGTTTATGTGAAGATTTGGTCGATGTTTCAGAGGTAATCTGGTTAGAGTTTGATGGTTGAATCATTTGGACCTACATCTTTGGAAGTTGAAATTGAACCAATTTTTCACAGACAAAAATTACAATATATGTGATTTTCAAATATAGACATAATGTTTCCAATTACTTGAACCAACAACTGGGCAAACTTAGGTCTGTCGGCCACAAGTAGCAAAAGGCAAAATCTTCCAGTTACCAAGCTCTGATGCACAAGCAAGACATCCAGAGAAAACAAATCACTGTGCTCATGTATACCATAAGATAAACACTTTGTGCTCATGCTGTCTGCTGAATAACACAATACGACATTTAAATCGTATCAGCAAAATGAGAATCTGTGACGCGGAGAAGAAGAGGATGAGTGAAATCCCTGAATAGTCTATTACTTGGACAAATTACGTGCAAGGCAACAATCAGATTACGAACCATACAATGAACAGAAATAAATACACAAGGCACACTAAAAAAAAAAGAGTACTTTTCCAGTGACAAATGTGAAGTAATCAATTTGATATAGGGATAAGGCCCTGAAAAATATTTCATATGTACCTTTCCTGATATTTTATCCATCTCGCCAAGAATTGATGCCAGAAGTGAAGACTTCCCTGATCCTACAGTCCCAACAATCGCTGCAAGCTCGCCTTTTCTGATCATAAAATTCAAATCCTTTACAACTTCTTCCCTGCTTTCTTCATCCCAATTAAAAGCCCCATCTTCCACCTCCACAGCAATCTCACTTCCACAACCTTCCACCCTCTCCACTGAATCATCCATCAGTTCCTTACTCATCATGTACCTATCCAACCTATCCAGTGATATCATTGCCTGTGAGAGTGAAATCATAGACTGTGGGAAGGTCCTAATAGGTTCTTGCAACATTTTAAAGAGTGAGATAGCAGTGAAGACTGTTCCTGCATCAAGTGGAACCCCCAGCAGGATCGCACTTCCAAATGTCAATGTAGCTATAAATACTGGTGTGCTCCAGAGCACAATAATATTTGCACAAAACGAGTACAAGAATTTGGTTAGCCATGCAAACTCTGATTCACGGAAAGATTGAATTCTTTTGTTGAAATGTTCTTCCCAAGCCTGAAATTTGATTACCCTCATGTAGTTAAGCATCTCATTTGTTGCTTTCATTCTGGAGTCCCTATCTTTCATGATATTGAACTGGAACCGGTTATTCCTTCCAGTCCCAAACGCCACAAACACCATAATGGATACAAGTCCAAGTAACGCTACAATGGTCGAAATGCCTAGGTAAGTATAGAGGATACTTAAGGCAACGGTAACTTGCAATGGCATCAACCATAAGGCATGCAGTTGTATCATCATATCAGAAAGCTGTTGCGCATCCACGGCCATGTAGTTTACAATCTGTCCAACACCATGAGCTTGTCTTGCTGAGCATGAAAGTCTCAAACCCTTTTTGTACAATGAAGTAATGAGTGTGGAGCGTATCATCATCCCAAGTTTCTGGGAGTTAAAATTGAACTGGTGTGAGCTCAGAACTTCCACAAACTTGGATATCAAGAGAACAACTACAAGGTAGTATCCTTCATAAATTGAGGTCCTCTTCCCAGATGTATAATCAACAAACCGATCGATCAGTGTAGGCCCCACATACATGACGCAAAGCCTCACAATGGCAAGGATGGCAATGAAGGTAACTTCCTTCCAGAAGCAGCGAAACAATGTAGTTCTCACAGGGTGCTTTGATTTTTCTTCAGGTTTAGGCCACTTCTGTTGAAACAGCTCTGACATGCGCTCAGCTCTATGCTGTGGTGAGAGAATTGGGACATCATCAAGCTTTAGAGGGGATTTATAGCCTCTTACCAAAAGAGAATTAACCCAGAGCCAAAAAGCTTTTGATACAATGGATGCTGTAGCAAACCCACTCACATTGGAGGATTTATCCTGAAGTGGTTCATATAATGTGGTCTCTCCATTTATTATTGATTCAGAACATCTAATTACTAGGATACCGGTAGACCCCTTAAGGGCAACAATCAGAAGAATAATCAACAAAGGAAATGCAGTTATTGAAACAATGTCATCTACTCTCAAGACTGAATCAGTTTCACGGGCAGATATTATGCGGATAAGCGCCGAAGTGACGAACAAAACTTGGATAATGAAGCTTGCAATCCAGTAAACCCGAAGAGATAATGGATGAGTAACAGCTTTGAACCTCTTCTCATGGAGAATTAGTACTGTGATCACTACATGGGTTAATGCCTGAAGCAACCAAAATAGTCCATCGACAACCCTCAATGAGCCCTGGTTACCTCCATTGAATGCCAGAATGCACAAAATTAAGGAAGATAAGGCTAAAACAACGGTCGCAATCAGAGTCAACTTATACCAAAGGTTAGCTCTAACAGGCGGTGTGCTGCTCTCAATGAGAGGCTTGCTGAGGTTAGAACTCAATTCATGTTTGGTACTAAATCTAGACCATAGTTTTTGTATTGCAAAAACAAGGAAAGCTATCCACAGCAGAATGGCAATGGAAGATGACAGAGCTCTCTGAGGACAGGGAGACAGGAAAAGGAACCTTAGCCATTGAACAAAGGCTGAAACTGTGGAATCCTCTGAGGATTGTACCACAGAAGCGGAACAAGAAAGCGATGTGATCCAAATAGGTGAAGACATCTTTGCTATGACCTCTGCCAAACCGACATACAGCATAGCCATACAATGATTTTATCTCACAAAGAATTCATCCTTTCATTCTCCTGGAGAAGGAAACAAGATGAGCATGTTAAAACAATACTTGGAGAACTCAGCTAAAAGAATAAGAATCCAAAAGGTTATTATTATAAATTATTACAAAAGGCAGAAATGAAATCAAAATTGGCCGCCCCCCCCCCCCCCCCCCCCTCCTCCTCCTCCTCTTTTCAAAGTAAAGGAGGCTGCAGTTTCGGTACTGCAATTACTAATTCCATTTTAGAATCTGGGATGATGCGCAGTACTTTGAAAGCATTTTGGGCAGACCCAGAAGGAAAAGAAACGGAAAACACTCAAAAAGAAGAAGTTAGAAAGGAGTGATCCAGCTAAACATTTCTCAAACCAAACATGATCAGAATTGAGATTATAAACAGCAGCCTTCAGACCTCAAAACATCTAACCTAAACAATGTCAATCATTATACGACTTTGTTAGTGCCATCTTCAGAAATGACTTCACAAAAACGAAAAAAAGGACCAAAATTTTTAGCAGACGAGATGAGAAGGAACAACAAAAAGCGCAAGGATTAGTTTCCAGGTGTCCAGACTTACACAGGAAACGTCGCCGGCTGAAACAAGAAATAGCAGGTAAAAAGCACTCCCACTCACTACTCAGTAGCAAAAATCAAATTTCAAAAAAATAAAAACTTAAGGATGTTTGAGGGTGGTACTCTGGAATAGGAGAAGAGGCCAACTCTGTCTTGTACCGCAGGCTCAAAGTGACCAAATTAACGTGCGAACCAAGACCTTGTTTGCCAGCTAAGTTTTTTGCCAAATTTATTTATAATAAACTTTTTGAAAACTTTCAGTAACTTCAAAAAATTTTTCAAAATTTTTAAACTATTTACTTTAAAATATTTTTAAAAAAAACACAATTCAATATTTTTTTAAAAAATTTCTAGAGTAAGTTACAATAAAATTTTAGACAAACACTCAAAAAACTTATTTGACAAACGGGCCAATTCAAGACCAAATCATCATGCAAGCACCTACAGCGAGGAGATGGCACGTGATAAGAATAAAATAAAGATACCTATATTGATCCTAGGATTCTGGAGAAGCCTCTCACTTAGTTTCCTCTCCTTCTCTCCCTCTAGTGTAAGGCTTCATTTGGATAGGGTGAAATGGACAGAAAATAAAGTATTCAGAGAGAAAGGACAACCATTTCTTTCCTTTGGGAGTTTAACAAGTACAGAAAAGAAGTGAAATGAACGGATAAAATCTCCCTCCAATTGTTGAAAATTTTTCCGCCCAAAAGTGGGAAGAAAAGGACGGAAAGATGATGGGGCGCCAAAAGACATTTTTAATATGACAAGTTTGTCCTTTAGAAGCTGATACAAAAATTCATTATTCCCAATATATCCTAAAACTGATTTCTAAAAGCACTATGAAGCTTTCTCGGTGGTCCTGTGTCATATACTTTCACTACTTCCAGCAAGTTGCGAAATCAGAAAACTTGGCTTTCATTGGTTCTTCACCCATAATTCACCAAACAAAAGGTATTTCTTTAACTCAATCTCTCTTTCTTTCTTTGCTTAGTCTTCACTAGAGCATTGTGAAAAAAGTATTTTTTTTTTGTGTAGATTCTTATTGTTTATACTCTAAATTTTTTGTTCGTTTTCTGTCATAAAATTCTTGTTAATGAACTCTTGATTTTATATTATTGATTTGTGATTATATCTTGCATGGTTATGGTACATGACAGCTTTAGTGGTGATAAATGGATATGAAATTTGAATGCATACAATCTGTTTGTTTATTTGCCTATGTAAGATTCAAATTGTAAAATAATCCATCTAGAGTTCATAAACAATACGTTAGCCTCTTTTTATTATAATAATGCATCTTTCTTTGAAATGATTAACAAGATGATGATACTAGAAGTATTATTTTGAATGGTGGCTGATCGTCAAAACCAAAATGAGGTCTAACAAGATGGTGGCCATATGGCAATAGAATAAATCATATTTGGTTACGTTAGTTGATATCAGTAAATCTCCTAGGCTATAGCAATTCTATTTATATTCATAGAGGTGTTCCTGGCTGAGACCAAAATAAAGACATAAAAAATCAAATGCTTGATCAACTTAATTTAAAGCATGAAGAATTTTTCAGTAAAGTTTGGGTAGACAAAATGATATTTATATCTCCGTATCTTCATTTAAAAAATCTTTATTTATTAGGATGTTGGATTATTTTTATTTACTGTAAATTATGTCAGCACTTTAAAAACATTACTATTAGAAAAATCCCGCCTGCATAATAACGTTGAAACCCGCAAGCAGGATTCTGTGTTTTTTCTATTTCAAGGTTAGCTCGCATGCGGGTTAATGTTATATTTGAGCGCGAGAAGAAAAAATTGGTAATTAGGCTCTTTGGGCATTATAAGTAAATATTTAAATTAATGGCAGTTTTATTACACCAATATTATTGTATTATCATTATTATGATTATTGTATTATTTCTTATGCAAATATAACATTTAATTATTTAAATTTGATTTTATTTTTACAATTTATAAAATTTTTATCACTTATATAATATTTTTAAAACCCTAATACATCTAAATTTGATTTTATTTTTCAAATTTATAAGATTTTTATTTAAAAAAATGGGATACGGATAAGATATCCGGTTGGTTCGATATGCATAGGTGCATATGAGAATATCCGAATACTCTTTAAACCCGCATGCGGGTTTAAGGAGATTATGGCAACTCTCTGACACACTAGTTACCCGTCCAACTTGTGTGTATTAAAATATATTTAAATATTATATTTCATATTTTTGTTATTTAGAGTTTAACAAATAGAAAGGGCAAATAGAAAGGGCAAATATGTAAAGTTGTATTCTCATAAAATCCTTTCTTTCCAAATCTCTCCAACTCTCAAATGAGAGAAAGATATTTCTTTTCTTTTCTTTCATTAAACTCCCAAACGAAATATGCATCTTTTCCCTTCTCTTCTTTTCTTTCCTAAGCTATCTTTTCTTTTCTTTTCTCTTCCTTCATAAACTCCCAAACTAAGCCTAAAAGTATCCGGGGATTTAGGCCCCTTCAGGACATAGCTCCGGACTCATTTTTGCTCGACGATTTGAATGACACCGGTGGTTCCCGGGCTTCTAGAATCGCTGTACCAGAGAGCGGAGAGGATGAATATTGCCCTGCTTAGGCTTTAAATACCAAAACAGCCGCCACCGACAGAGAAGTCAGCTAGACAACCAAAAAAAAAATCAGTAGTTAAAAATTGGAGGACAAAGTATTCTACTACGTTAATCGTGTATCAATAACGGTTTTGTGGAATATGAATCAACGGCAATACCATTGTCACCGCCACTACTACAAGTGCAATTTGCTCTAGATATCAAATGCTGTGGAAGCAATGGTCATCGTCATTTTGGTATTAGGCAAAGGTTTTTCTTAATTGGTTATTTAATAGAAACTCTGATCAACCAATATTCTAAAATTTTACTTCTTCGTTATTTCCAACTGTAGTGGGGCAAATTTCCCAGTAGCCACGTGTCAGCTCAGATGCTGTGATACGGCGGCTCGGGCGAAACAGCTCGGAATGGAGGGAGGTCAGCTCGGTCATGGCCGCCGCCTCTCCTTCTCCATGAAGTGGGCCTGATGGGCTGCCGCCTCCGAATCTTTAGGGGTTGTCATACGAAATCCTAGAAGGACTCCGAACCCTAATGGGACTCCAACTCCTACATGGAAACCACCACTTGGTCAAGCCTATAAATACGTCATTACCCGATGACTGAAGGTATGCCATTCACAGTACCTACTGCTGTCTTACTCATAAACACGGCTGACTTGACCGTCAGAGTTATTCCGGGGACTGGAGTCCCTCTGGTATTCTCCCTTCTCAGGTGAACCCGCGCAGATCGTTCTTTCCTTCGCATCCAGGTCCCCCCAGCTCGGATCGCTGCGGCTCAGCTTGGACTGCGTTCTTGGCGGTCGCATCACCAACAATAGGCTTTTAATCATTCGATGATCTTCTTATAGCTCTTGCATTTATTGCATTTATTCGATTGCCAATCTCTAGATGTGTTCTTGCATTTATTGCATTTATTCTATTGCCAATCTCTAGATGTCTTTAAATAGGACTTCTTCGTTATTTCCAACAATAGGCTTTTAATCATCGATGATCTTCTTGTAGCTCTTGCATTTATTAGCTACAACCATCTCGATCTGCATGGTTGGTATCCCAAGTCCGAGAAACTTCGTAGGGACAATTTCTATTGCCAATCTCTAGATGTCTTTAAATAGGAAAGAACTCAAAGTTGACCGATCATTATTTTATATTTTGCTTGGACTGCAGATTTCCAAAAAAAAAAAGAAAAAATTATTATGTTTTTCGCAAATATATTTTTTAATCATCTTTTTTATATCACATTTATCAAATTGTTACAGTAAATTTTTAACAAAAAATCCAGAAAAATACAATCCAAACATATCCTTGGATGCTAAGGATCAATGGCTATCATTGATTTTAAGAGGGCATGCTCAGTAGTTATTTTATTTTATTTTTCTCGAAAGTAGAAGAGAAGATCCGGAATTAGATTACTCCATCATCCCAATTATAGGCTACTTTTTAATTGAAAAATATAGTTAACTTTTAACTTCTCTAATATGTCTTTATTTAAGTAATTTATTATTAGTGAATATAATCTATCTTATTCAATTATTGATTTGATTCACACCTTGAATGGTACAACTTTCCATCAGGGTTATTGTTATAATTAATATAAAGGTGTAGTGATTAGTCATATTATAAATTTTAGTATTTGAAATAATTAGTGTTAATGTAAGGATATTTTAGAAAAATAATAAGCTAGATTTGCTCTTTCAAATAAAGTCAACTAATTTTTCTTTAACTGTGTAAAAAAAATATAAAAATCAACACTGTCAAAGTGTGATGGATAGAGTAAGAAATTGTTATTGGCTATCCTTTTGATTTGCCTGTCGATGCAAAATATCATATTTATTTTATATTTCACTTTAATTATAAGTGGATAAAACGAGAGTGACTGCAATGTAATGTAATGAAGAATAAAGGTACTTTTATCTAATTTACATTGTCAAAAAAAAGTCAAGAGCCTTTTTGTCATTAGATAACTTGTATAGAAGATAACATAATAGAGAAAAAATATGTTATTAGTAGAGCCTTTATGTGTGAACTAAACGAATATTGGGTGTAAAAAAAAGTATGTACAATTAGATGCTTATTTGGCCGCTTGACTTGTGTGATGAGTCTGTCGAGTGTATCATGATAAAATGGCGGCGCCGAATGAAAGCCGTAATTTGCATGCATGGTTTTCTAGTTTATAATAAAAAAGTGCTACTTACAAAGAACCTATTTCGGAAAATAGAGAGAAGATAAAATGGAAGTTTAATTATAATTTTCATTTTTCTTAAAGAAAACGAACATCTTCAGAAATGCTTCTTAACACCTAGAACCTGTAGTTACATCCTTCAAACGGAAAAAGACGAGAGAAAAAACAGGTGTACTTTGCCAGCAGATGTAGACCTGTCTAAACTTCGATTCCTGCCAATGTCAGAACTAACGTCAACGAAGTGGATTGCTCTTTGGGAGGACTTCAATAAATAAATGTAGTAGTAAAAGCTTCCAAACAAAGCAGAGAAGGAAGAAACCAAGCGGAGAAGGAAGGAACCGTCGCATCGAGTTTTTGCTTTGGTCGTCGTCATCTACTGTAGTCTGCTTGCTCGTTAATTAATTTTAGGATCTGTTTGGATTGTAAGTTATTTGGGATTATTTGGGATATTTTTACTGTAACACTTTTTATGATGTGATGTATGTGAGATAAAAAGATATTGGAAAGATAAAAAAGTGTATTAGAAATTGTAAAGATGATGTAAGTAAATAAAATTGGAGAAATATGAAGCAATCCAAACAAACCAATCACTATCACAGAATCAGAATCAGAATCAGAAAAGATTTATGTGAAAAAGGCTGTTTGTCAGCACTCAGACGAAGGCGGAATCTTGTCCCGTCTGTTATAGTATCGTTTTTGTGGTCCTCTCTGAGGAGCGTGTGTGGCCGCGGGCAGGCCCGCACTAGTACTGCCGCTGCGGAAAAGTAATAAAATAAAAAGTATGGAGAGAGAGAGAGAGAGACGGGGGAGGACAAAGACAAACTGCATCTGTCAACATCGCCCATTCCTCGAGTTGTGTGCCGAAGTGTAGTCGTCAT
Source organism: Coffea eugenioides (assembly GCF_003713205.1). Lineage (NCBI taxonomy): Eukaryota > Viridiplantae > Streptophyta > Magnoliopsida > Gentianales > Rubiaceae > Coffea > Coffea eugenioides. Next base: position 10,839 of record NW_020862398.1, on the reverse strand, counting down.
AGCTCACGTGATTTCTTAAGTGGATTCCAATCTTTGACCCGCAAAGCCAGGCCCACAACATGACATTAATCATTAGGTAGTTAGCTTTAGGATTAGATTTAATTAAACAATTTCTTACTTCTGTAAGAAAAGGAAAAAGGAAAAGGCCGTGGCACCGAACACGACACATGTTCAATGCTAATATTACATTTTTTTTAGGCCATGCTATTTTTTTTTTAGAGATTTTATAGAAAAATTTACTATAAAATCGATTTGATATATTTGAATTAAATAGATAATTAAAATTTATATTCACGAAAAATATAAAAATTTTAATAAAAAATGTTAATCCAAACACCATTTAAATTAATAAAAATTACTATAATGAATAAATAGCCTTGAATTCTCTCCATCTCCTGCTATGCACATCAGAAAATGCATTGCACAACCCTGTTTGAATTGTATTTTTCACGATTTTTCATGCAAAAGTTACTGTAGCGATTTGATGTATGTGAGGAAAAAAATAATAGAAAAATGTAATCATGAAAAACGATGCAATTTTCTGACAGAAAATGACAATCCAAACATGGCAACAATACTGTTGATTATCTCAAACGTGCGGTTTTACATAGGAGACAGTAGACACAGGTACACTAATTCAGCATCCACTTTCACTCTCCAGTAATTTTGTTGCTATTAATGAGAAGTTGTCCTGCTGTAACCCACCACCAAATGCATCTTTTGATCAATTTTCCAAAACCTGCCTTGTTTACTTTTTATACATGCGAATCTCGTGATTGATTTTCTAAGACGTACGTTGTTTACTTTCCAGTTTTCCGCACACGAATCTTGTGTTGGATGAGACGCAAACTTGACCGAAAATTTGGGGTAATTTGGAAGGTGTATTTTTTAAAAAAATTGTGAAAAAACTTTTTGTGTATTAGAGCATTTAGAAAAATTTTAAAAAGCTTTTTTTTAACTTTATGGATCAATTTGTACACTAAATTTTGAGGGTTAAGTGTCTTTGAATAGAATTATTTGAAATTTTTATCCAAAAAAAAGTGGTTAGAAAAAGTGGATAGAGAATTAATTGTTTGGATAGAGAATTATTCCAAATAATTATTTGAAATAATTACTGTAGCATTTTTTATGATGTGATGTATGTGAGATAAAAAAGTAATTGGAAATATAAAAATATGGATTGGGAAATGTGTTTATGATGCAAGCGAAAAATTGTTTTGAAAAAATTTGCTATCCAAACATATGTATGTTAAAGATGGTTGAAATATAAAAAAATAATTAAAAAATATATTTATATTACAAGAAAAATAAATTTTCGCAAAAAAAATGAAGTGTGCAAACAAACCTAAATTCAAATGTTCAAGAAATTGTACGAGAAAAAATACGCATACCTTGCAATAGAATATGAGAGAGTTGGAGATGGAGATACTTCACTCCTACCTAATTAGTAATTCTGAATAAAAGTAGTTTAACGTGATATAAAACCAAAATTTAAGGGTAAAATACCTTAAAACCCTATGCGTGTTGGCGTTTCACTTCATATAATCCCCTTGGTGATTGTAAGTAATATCAAAGCGTCAATACTAGCTACATGACAAAATATCAAAGGCGTCTATAAAATGCTCTTATCCTGTTCATCTTTTGGTCTTGAAAAATGTGCAACGATCCCATCCATCCTTACTTATTTCAAGCGTCTATTATTAACTCTCATGTTGCCTCACTTTCTCCATTCCACTACCAAACGCTTTGTGATTGATCCTCAATGGCTCAAAGTGAATATATTTAGCTCTTCAATTCTCATAATCTCGTAAAAAAAAAAAAGGGGAAAAATAAAAATGCACTTCCAACCTCAATGCGAATTAGTCAGGTCGGAAAGCCCAACTTGGATCAATCTACATCTGAGAAGCCTATTTTAGCACTGTCAAGATTTCGATCATCCTTTTTATTTATTTATTTATAACATAAAGTATAAGGGGGTGAAGTGGCTATTTGAAAACAGAGCAGGGAGCATGAGGCAAAAACGTTAAATCAGATGGGGCCAAATGTAATTTAACTAAAATTCAATGGTCGTGTAGCAGTAGGAGTAACCTTATCATTTTCTCCATCAAGATTCAAGAACTGGCGTCCAAGCTCCAAGTATCCACCCTCCTAACTTTTTAAATTGATTGACAAAGGGACACTTTTGGATTTGGGGCAGGGCGTCCCTGCACGGTTAAGGGTCAAGATTTGCCCTCAAAATTTTGTGCGGCTGAGATTACACCATGTAACTCGATTTCCGCGTCAAGTGTGGGGCCCACCACTATCTGTTCTGAAAATACATCCTGTGAAAAAAAAGTTACATCGTGTTTAACCAATGTTACGCGCAGTGCAAAATGAGGACAACCGGCACAAACGGTTGCACAGAGAGAGCAGTCAATGGTGACAGCGCCAACGATCCGGAACCACCGGCAAGTTATTATTGCCCAACCGGGTCGGACGAGGACTCTTTTGTCATGTAATTCTTGGCATAACATATTACGTCACATATTCAATAACCGGTAAATTCTGTAGTGTATTCACATATTTCAAAGACAAGTGTGGAAAGTAAATTATATGGCAAAGAAGCTGGCACGTAGCAACCTGACATGTACGGAGATGAAGGGAATGTTTCTAAAAAAGTAAGTGGTGACCTATAACCGCGGTTTAGAAATGTGAATGTAGCGTACTGCAGAAGTTGGAAATGTATTGGGGTGTGACGGAATTAACATAAATATAATGGGCCTACGAATAAAACACCGAAAAGGAAGCATAAGCAGTACTATCTATTTACGGGCATTACATCAACAAAATACTATCTATTTATGGATATTTTACTCTGAATCATTACATTTATGTAAAATACATAAATATGTGTAACTAAAATTGAAGAACTGTTACACTAATATTTTTACGAAAGGAAAATTGGTTGTCCTGTATTTAACATAAACTGATTTTTATGAAAGTAAAAAATATATTGCCCATAACATACCTATTCTTTATGATTTTTTTTTTTGCATTACATCAACAAAACACTAGCTATTTACGGGTATTTTATTCTGAATCATTACATTTATGTAAAATACATAAATATTTATAACTAAAATTGAAAAAGTGTTACACTAATATTTTTACGAAAGGGAAACTAGTAAATTTTGTATTTAATAAATTTTAAATATGTGAAAGTAAAAAAGTTTTGCCCATAACATACCAACTCTTTATGAGTTTTTTGCATTACATCAACAAAATACTACCTAGTTATGGGTATTTTATTCTGAATCATTACATTTATGTAAAATACATAAATATTTGTAAATAAAATTAAAAAAGTATTATACTTATATTTTTATGAAAGGAAAACTAGTAGATTTTGCATTTAACAAATTTTAAATATGTGAAAGTAAAAAAGATTGCGCCCATAACATACCAACTATTTATGGATTTTTTTGCATTACATCAACAAAATACTAACTATTTATGGGCATTTTACTCTGAATCACTACATTTATGTAAAAAACATAAATGTTTGTAATTAAAATTGAAAAAGTGATACACTTATATTTTTACAAAAGAGAAATTGGTAAAATTTGTATTTAACATAAATTAAATATGTTAAAGCAATATTAAAGGTGATTTTATTAGTTACTTAATTTGTTGGTAAGAAACAAGGTTTCTTTTGCAAAATTTGTTCATTAGATTTTTTTTCAAATAATTAGGATATAAAGGTAAATTTTCACAATCTTTTGTTAGCAATATGCTCCAATTTCCTCCTAGACAGTGACGAAGCCAAGATTTTTTTTCCTTTGAGAGAGGGCCAAAATGATTGACAAATAAAATTATTTTAATATATTATGTTCAAAATAATTTTCATCTATTTAAATATATGGTATCCTAAAATATCAAATATTAACTTTAATTATAAAGGTATGTCTATTTGATAAATATGTAGTTTAGTCATAACTAAAATTAAAACAAGAAATAACATTTGATTAAATATCTTATAGGAAAAAAATGCACTTTTTTATCCTCAAAATTTGGGTGGTTGACCAATTTCATCCTCAAAGTTTCACCCCAAACATATTGCATCCTCAAAATTTCGTAATTTTGGCCAATTAAGGACAATTAACGAGAAATGAAGAATTGATCGTTAGAACAATGATTTTACTCAACAAAAAATTGATAAAACCGAATGGAGCCATTTTTAACGGAACAATTGCAACGGACAAAAAGCTTAATTCTTCTCCTTTTTCGCTCTGCCTTTATGCAACCCCAAAATTTTTTTGCCAATCTCTGGAGTTTTAACGACCGTTATACAACTTTCAAAACAAATAAATTTATTCTAAATTTTTATTTGGGATTATTTCATAAACCAAATTGCGGTCACTTTGTGTAAAGTATCACTTTCCCATAAAAGACCAGCTCTTTATGGTTTTCCTCCATTATTAGAACAGGGTACCCATTTTTTTATAACTAAATATATTTATCGAATAAAATAAAAATAAATTCATTTTCTAATAAAAGACCAGCTCTTTATGGTTTTCCTCCATTATAAGAACAGAGTACCCATTTTCTCATAAATAAATTTATTTATCATATAAAATAAAAAAAAATCTATTTTTTAATAAAAAACCAGCTCTTTATGACTTTCCTCCATTATAAGAACAGAGTACCTATTTTTCCATAAATAAATTTATTTATCGGATAAAATAAAAATAAACCCGTTTTTCAATAAAAGACCAGCTCTTTATGATTTTCCTCTATTATTAGAACAGGGTACCCATTTTTTTATAACTAAATTTATTTATCGAATAAAATAAAAATAAATTCATTTTCTAATAAAAGACCAGCTCTTTATGATTTTCCTCCATTATAAGAACAGAGTACCCATTTTCTCATAAATAAATTTATTTATCATATAAAATAAAAAAAATCTATTTTTTAATAAAAGACCAGCTCTTTATGACTTTCCTCCATTATAAGAACAGAGTACCTATTTTTCCATAAATAAATTTATTTATCGGATAAAATAAAAATAAACCCGTTTTTCAATAAAAGACCAGCTCTTTATGATTTTCCTCCATTATTAGAACAGGGTACCCATTTTTTTATAACTAAATTTATTTATCGAATAAAATAAAAATAAATTCATTTTCTAATAAAAGACTAGCTCTTTATGGTTTTCCTCCATTATAAGAACAGAGTACCCATTTTCTCATAAATAAATTTATTTATCATATAAAATAAAAAAAAATCGGACTCTATGCATTCCTTTAAATGATTGGGTCACCTAGCCGAGGTATTTAATGATTTGCCCCAAAAATAAAAAATAAAATCCTGTAGCAGAGTCTGTAGCTTTTATCAATACGTTGTGTTGTTTTTGTCATTGCTGCTAGAGAGGCAGATATAATACATGGAGGGAATAGAAAACCACAAGGCGTGCTTATAATCTAATTAGCTTCATCAACAAGAACAAGGAGGAGATGTACAGGGTATTATTAATGTGTTGTGGGTTATAGGAGCTGTTACTCGGCATTCAAACTGCCCTAGCATTTTGTTGACGACTATTTGAACAATTTCTCTTCCAGTACCGGAGCAACCAAGTTCTCCACAAAGGACCTCTGTTTTCTAGTTTCCTCGAGTATCACCGAGAAAGCAGCCTTGCAATCTTTGGCGCTCAAAAATCCAAGTATCCATCTTCCTTGTTCAGGGAGTGATGTATGGGAGTCGAGTGTTTTGGTTTCATCTGATCGGAGTCTTGGCTCAAAGTCTCTAAGATGCACTAGCAACCATGTAGGATGCTCCTCGTCTATCTTGGGCTATTCGAACAGGGGAAGAAATGAGTGTTAGATGAAAATTTTGGACCAAACAACCTTTCCAAGTCACCCACAAAACAAGTAGATGACATTGACATTTCACACATTGCATCAGCACATCTCCCAGATCATACTCACTGGGTTCCCGCATAATGACCTGTTCATGTCAACAGGCCAGGTCTGCAGTGGTTCTAAGCGGAGATATGTGCTACAGTTATATATTATCCAAGAAGTGTCTACCAATTAATATCTTAGTAACAGTAATTAAAATTCGATCAGAGAAACTCGGAAGATTTACGCATTTGGCATAATTTTGAATGATTCAGCGAGTTTTATAATCATTTTGAGCATTTATATGATGCCCAAAGGTCAATACGATGAAAGAGACTTTCAAAATAACGTGGGGGTAAGGACTTACATCCAATCCAGCCAATGGAGCAATGGCAATTACAACTCCTTTTCTAGAGTGTAACGGATGTCGTTCCACAAGTAGCAATTTACCAGATATTTCCCTTGCAATTGGTATCACATAAATATCTCTTGTCCCAGCTCCAGAAAATGCAATTTTACAGGGGATTCCAGAACCTGTGAATGTTTAAGCAAAATATAAAGATAAAAACTCCAATTAAGAACATGATTATGCATATTTGAGTGAATGCTAAGTAACACCTCCACAGGATGGATAACCAACCTAAAGCTACCTCTGAACCGAAGCTTGCCAATGAAAGATCCGAAGGATATCTTTTCCCCGATTGAGCCAAGTAGCTATTTTTCAAATTTGCTAAAGGATTATCAAAAGGATCACCCCCAAAAATAAATGGCTTCAGTTGAAGATGGAGAACAAAAACCTATCAAGTTTACAAGCCAGTGAAAATTAGTCAAGTATCATTTTTGTGGTTTCTGTGACAACTGACACAAAAAAAAATTGTCTGATTCACACCCAAATGGCACAGATGAAACAGGAGGCTGACATACTCCTAAACTTGGCTCAATAAAGAGACTGAATATCATATACCTAAAGTTCTATCGAACTTCCCATCCCACAAGGTCCGGAAATCACTGAAAAAACAGTACCAGTCATCATTATTTAGCCTCCTTGGTAGGTACTTGTATCAATATTACTATCAGGCATTTCCTCCCAAATTAAACATCACCTATTCAATTTCACATACTCTGAAAACCAAACACCATAATGGTGAAGGATTAAATCTGTTAGGTAATTCCCATGATTAGAGCTCAAAAGATAATTGTTAACCTTGACACAATCAACCATCCGTTGCCAATCAAAAGCAGGACCGGTATTGCCTGAGATGTTAAATAGAAAACTAGCAGGTGGTAAGACTATACTTTTTAAAAGCAGACAGCAGAGATAAAACAAAAGAAATATGAATAAAAGAAGGAAGGAAGAGAGTAGAAGAAACGCCATACTACCACTGGGAGGATTTTGAATAGATGCAAGTTCTAGAAGAAAGAAAGGATCCTTGGACTGTGATGATTCTTCGAGTGCTGTAGCCTCACAAGGCAAACAAATGCTCAAAAAAGATTACATAGCCCATTATGAGAAAACAAAATGGTAAAATCGTACCATTTAAAGGAATGCATAGACCCAATCATTTTCTGATTTGGCGTCTGCATCATCATTATCTGCTTCATCAGCAGCATCATCATCATCGCCTTCCTCAGCCTAAAAGAACAAGTTTTTCCCATTAAGAAAGTGCACGTAATAAGAACATATCACAGATAAAATCTGGAGCAAAAAGAGTCTCTTTTGAGAACAACATTTTAGTCAGGAACTTACATCAGAATCGACTGGGTTATCCTTTGCTTCCTGAAACAAATCAGACAGGAGTTCGAGATATAAGTTGTCTCTTCATAATCAAATGATCACTGTTCAAATAATGCAGTATAAAGGAAGTCCAAAGTCCAAACTATACAGAAATGGAATTCAAATGTACTCAAGACATCATGCAACAGAGGAGAATTAATGAAAAGTACCTCCTCCTCTCTCTTCTTTTCTGCCTCATCAAAAGCAGCTTTTTCAGCCTACAACATGAACATTTTCATGTGTCAACAAGCAGACGAAAGTAATTTAAACCTTTTTAGTTTTTGTGCATCGCTTGGGGAAAAAAAATTCCACATACATCCTTATGCTTGCCCCATGTCTCTTCAGCCAACTTCTTAGCATATTCAAGATCATCAGATACCAATACATTGTCAAATAGAGTTCCAGATTTCACCTGAAGAGATACCAATATATTGTCAAATAGAGTTTTTCTTGCGATTGTTAAATTGACCAAAAATGCAAGAAAAAGGCAATTGACAAAACAGATATGAAAATAACATATTAAAAAACCTACACCATCGCTTTTCCTTGAAGTCTGCCATTGCATCGGAAGGGTCTTTAAAGTGTGTCCATGATTGTATAAATTCAGATCTGGATGCTAGAGAGGAAGAGGGGAACCATATGTCTATGGGAAACTGAAAATTAATAGAGAGGGAAAGAGAGATAGAAGGAGAAAGGTGCAGGGGAGGTTGCAATTGAACTTTCGAGCGCTCTGATCTGAGAACAATATTTGGGAAAGTAGCCTTGCAAGTGTGGAAGGCTTGGAATTCATGTGGTGCTAGGCTTGACAAGTGCTGTGCCGGGAATGGTTAAAAAATTTTCAATGCGCGGCTCTACCAAAAATTGGAAGGGAGCAAAATTTTGAAATTTTCACAAAAAAGCACCCATGATTTCTCACCAATAACATAGAAACTTTGGCCCTCTAGAATCAGTATTTGGAGGGAAGCTTTCCCGCTCTCCTTTTGGCGAGAATTTTAAGCGAGAAAAGTCCTTACCCTCGCAGAGTATATGATGGCTCCAATTTCTTGTGAGGTATTGTCATTTTCCTTGCTATAAGCCTCTTAAGAGCGTCAAGCTTTCTACTTCTTCATAAAGTTGTTGTCACTAATACCCTTTTTTGTTGTAGTGAAGGGAGGAAAATCATAAAAAACTGGTGTTTTATTGAAAAATATATTTATTTTTTCATCCGATAAATAAATTTATTTATGAAAAAATGGGTACTCTGTTCTTATAATAGATGAAAACTATAAAGAGCTTGTGTTTTATTGAAAAACGGGTTCATTTTTATTTTATTCGATAAATAATATTTTTTTTTAGAAAAATGGGTACTATATTCTTATAATGGAGGAAATTCATAAAGAACTGATTTTTTATTGAAAAAAGAGTTTATTTTTATTTTATTCGATAAACAAATTTGTTTATGGCAAAATGGATACTCTTTTCGTATAAGGGAGGGAAGCCATAAAGAGCTGATGTTTTATTGAGAAACGGGTTCATTTTTATTTTTTCGATAAATAAATTTTTTTTATCCGATAAATAAATTTATTTATGGCAAAATGGGTACACAGTTCTTATAATAGAGGAAAGGCATAAAGAGTTAGGATTTTATTGAAAAATGGGTTTATTTTTATTTTATCTGATAAATAATTATTTTAAAAAAATAGGTACTCTGTTCTTATAATAGAGAAAAGTCATAAAGAGTTTATTTTTTTATTGAAAAATGGGTTTATTACAATTTTATTCCAGCCAATTGTGACCCATTTTCCCATTAACCTAAGTTAGACGGACTAAATCATTGAGTTTGTTAACCACAGTCAAAATTAACACAGAAGCAACTGACTCAAATTACTCAATCCTTTATGACTTATACCGAATGAATACTAGGAAGCTTATTTGAAATAACAATAAAAATATTCTATAAATGATTTAGTACATTAGTTAGTAAGTACTTGTAACATACTTGTATAATGCATGATTATATGTATAATTTAATATTCTTTTGTACTTATATATTTTAAAATATTTTGTGAAAAATATTTTGACCTTTCACATAACCTTAGAAAATAATAAAATTTTATCGTATTATAAAATAATAATTTTATCTTATTATATTCATAGGTTTTAAGTTATAAAAATTGTGATATAGAAACAAGTGATATTCTACATGTAACTAGAAAGATTTGTTGTTATTGTTATCCAAACTTTCAAATTTTTCAAAAATTGAAAATGATTACAAACTTACTATTCTACAATTAGTATAATTTGTTAATTAGCCAAAATTCAAGCAAAAGGCAAGCAAATGCAACTTGTAATCAATCCATTCTGATGCATGAAAAAATAAGGTAGCATTCTGCAAATAAATAAAAAAATCCACTTTATATGGTTCGTTGTGACAACCAGGCTTATCCCCACTTTTGTTTGAGTTTTGATTACAATGGATATAACCTATTCCCTCCAAACCCCAAATTTTGAATTATAACATTCAACCAAAACATGCTCAAACTCTCAGGCTTGATCATACAAGGACAACTAGTGTGAATATCCGTGCTACGCACGGTACTTACATTATTAAAATAAATTAAAAAATTATACCATTTTAATTTGAAAAAAGTTAAAAAAATTATACCAACATAATTCAAATTTAAGATTTGTCTAACAATAGTTCAAAATATGACAAAAACTGTAAATCATTCAAGAATTGTGTTTTTGCAAAAGATGGATCTTAAAATAATAATAATAATTTACATTAGAAAATGAATGATATATGGATAGAAATAAATGTAATTTCATGTTTTTTTATTTTAAAATGAAATACTTACCAATATTATGCATTCGATTTGATAATCTTATATATATATATATATGCATTATGAGAATATATATATATGTATGTATATATCTGTGTGTGTGTGAATTAACTACCTTTGAATTAATTTTTTTAAAAAAAATTATTTATTTTTAATGCCTTTATAATTTGTGAATGATTGTGAGAGTAAAATATATTATGATAATAAGATACGTTGAATTGTGAAAATTGTAATTTAAAAAGGCTCCTAAATTTTGGATATTTGATTTTCGTAGTTGCGAATTTCTTAAATTAACGGTTAGTTATTACTCTAAGTGATATGGTAAGTGTCAGTAATAAATGTGAGATGTGAATTGGAATTT
>NW_020862397.1:0-40626 GCF_003713205.1 Coffea eugenioides | reverse complement strand
ACCCATTTCTTTCTTGTTTGCTACACTTAAATACTAATACTCCAAGGTAGTTCCTCTAGCACTACAAATACTCATTCTTACTGGTCTAAAATTAATTCTCCAAACTCTGATTAGTCGTGCCGGTTCGACTTTTGAAAAATTTTGACGCGTAAACGATAAAAGTATAATTTAAATAAAATTCTTGCTAAAATAATAAAATTAAATAACATTAATGCAAATAATTTTAAAATAGGCTAAATTAAGAATAAAAATATGAGTCCTCACATCCTCTTCCCCTTAAAAGAATTTCGTCCACGAAATTCATATATTGATTCGAAAATAGGTTTGGATATTTCTCTCGAATCTCTTCTTCTTCCTCCCAAATTGCTTCTTCTATTCTGTGATTCCTCCATAGAACTTTTACCAAAAGGATTTGCTTATTCCTCAGTTCTTTCATCTTGCGATCGAAAAGTTTCACTGGTTTCTCCTTATAAGTTAGTGCCTCGTCAATCTCAATATTTTCTGGTTGCAGTACATGGAAGGAATCTGGATGATACTTCTTCAGCATAGATACATGAAAAATATTATGGATTTGAAACAAATTCGGTGGTAGTTCTAACTTATAGGCCACGTTTCCCACACGTTGGAGAATCTTATAGGGTCCTACAAATCTTGGTTGCAACTTCTTTTCTCTTCCTGCCATCAAACTGGCTTTTAGAGGAGTGATCTTGAGAAAAACTTGATCTCCAACCACAAATTCCAAATCATTCCTTCGATTATCTGCTTAACTCTTTTGGCGGCTCTGAGCTGTTTGAATCCTTTGGTATATCAACTTCACCTTTTCGTACGCCTCCTCAATCCATGGTACTGCAGTTGGGTCTAAGATCTTTCTTTCACTTATTTCATCCCAACAAATTGAAGATCTACACTTCTGGCCATAAAGAGCTTCATAAGGAGCCATTTGAATGGATGAATCGAAGCTATTATTATAAGCAAACTCCACCAATGTTAACTATTTACTCCAACTTTTTCCAAAATCCAAAATACATGTCCTCAAGAGTCTGAATTGTCCTCTCTGACTGTCTATCCGTCTGTGGGTGGTAGGTAGTACTAAAATTCAATTTAGTTCCTAGCATTTCTTGCATCTTCTGCTTGAATCGAGAAACAAACCAAGGGTCTCGATCGGACACAATACTCATTGGTATCCCATGGAACCTTATAATTTCATCCAAATATAGCTTAGATAGTTTCTCCAGTGAGTACTTCATACTAATCGGCAGAAAATGAATAGATTTGGTCAATCTATCCACTATTACCCAAATAGCATCGTGACCTCTTTGTGTCCTTAGCAATCCAAATATAAAATTCATGGTGATATTTTTTCATTTCCACTCAAGTATCTCCAATGGTTGCAATAGGCCAGATGATTTCTGATGCTCAGATTTAACTTGCTGGCAAATCAAACATATCTGGACAAATATAGCAATTTCCTTTTTCATATTCTCCCACCAATACAAGTTCTTCAAGTCTTGGTACATTTTATTTCCAAAATGTACCGTATACTTAGAACGGTGAGCTTCTTCTAAGATTTCGCTTTTTAACCTTTCATCCTTTGGCACTACTATGCGATTTTGAAACCTTAGTACACCATTTAATTCCAAATTAAAATCTGACTTTTTTCCCTTTTAACTTTCTCCAAACACTTTAGTACCTCTGAATCCTTCTCTTGTGCCTCCTTGATACGATATAATAAAGTAGATTTCACAAAAATGTTCCCAAGGATTACCTTTCTTGGTTCAAGACGAGGGTTCCAAACACTAATTTCTTCTAACAAGTGAAATTGTTTAATCATCAATCCAACCACTTGCACTTTACAACTTAAAGTATCGACTACCACATTAGCTTTCTGCGGGTGTTAATTAATCGTACAATCAAAATCCTCCAAAAACTCCACCCATCTACGTTGTCTCAAGTTTAACTCTTTTTGGGAACACAAGTATTTAAGGCTCTAGTGATCTGTAAAAATCTCAAACGTCACCCCATATAGGTAATGTGTGACGACCCCACTTCTCCCAAGGGCGAACCCAAGGGTATCGGCGGGCCGCCTGCCTAGCTCGCGCCAGGACTCAAAACTTAAAGTAATAAAACTAGATAAATCGAAAGAGCACTATATACAATATATATACAATCCCAAAAGTTATATTTACATCTTCAAAAGTCTCGAGTCAAACCACTCTAATACACTATAACCACAACCAGCAGAAGATAGACCCTAAGAAGGGTCCTTATACAAACCACCAAAACAAAAACAACCATCCTAACTGTTCAACTATTACAAGCCAATCTAACTATACTAGTATACGAGCCAAAAGTCCCCGCGTCGGCCCCTGCTAAGGAAAACAAATGGAAAGGGGTAAGCTATATGCTTAGTAAGTAAACAGGGGCGAAAGCATAAATTTCACGTAACAGTTACACAGTAAGAGTAAAGCAAAAGCAGAAAAGTAACATCACATAATAAGGATACAGGTGGCTCCAAAGCCAATTCATATGCCATGCGTGATCTCCTGCCGACACTCCGTCGACCACACTCAATGGTCCGTAGAACTTCACTTGTACAACCCCGACACCTTATACCTCACTGGCCAGTCACCTCACAAACTTGCCCGGGCGAACATATACAAACTATCTGAGCTCACAGCTCGGGTCACAAACTTGGTCCACTTCTCCGGTGAACCGGATCACAAAATTGGTTCATACATGAACCTACCAAACTTGGTGACCTCAGACCTAAGTTGGACTGACTTCGACCAAGCCCTAACGGTCGAATAGTCCAAACAGGTCTTAGATCGGCACGAACTCACAAACTTTGGCAAACTATCACAAACTTTACTGAAAGTCCCCCGACCACAAGCTCAAGGGTTTTGGTTCCAAAAGGTTCATATACATATGCCAAGTACAATTATACATTCAAATTAGGGTTTAGGTCGAGTGCGATAAAGTACACCCTCGCCTAAGCACCCTTTTCACATATCTCAAACACATAGCAAAGAAAACACATCAAACTGGCCTGAATACTTACTCAGAAACTGAAATAGCAAAAATACGAAGTCGGATCGAAATGAACAGTTAGTAGTGGGCCCCACCCGTTCCGCCCAGCTCACCACCGTCTGAAATAGAAGATTGTGTCACATAATATCACAAATGGCTACTATCGTGCCTAAAACAAGCAAAACGGCAAACACGACACGCGCGCACGTAAATATGACGGACGGAAACGGAAAGGGCCGTTAGCGGAAACGGCAGATTTGACACTCGTTTCTAGTTTACTCATAAGTTGAGCTACGAATACCGGATTAAGGCGTATGAGACGCCATATCGAAACTTAAAGGATGAACAACAACTGTTTATGAAGACATCCGAACTGAAACTGGAGGCTTCAGTCCAAATGAACAAACACAAATCGCATACGAAATCTGGCCAATGCACAAATGGTCAGTTTTGAGTGCAAACTGTCTATCTAACCACATGGGAAAAGAGCTGAAAATTGGCAATTAATAGTTCATTCCAAAATGAACAATTCATGAAGGTCGGAAATCCAAATTCGCGGAAGTTGTCATCAGGACCAAAACAGATCTGAAGACCAACAAGGTCATTTTTCAGGGGCAGGCTTTTTGCTCGCTATATCTCAGGTTCTAAAATCCGATTCTGAAATTCCAAGGGCGTAGAAAGCCTGATATGAGCTATAAGTTTGGTGTTTTGGTCGCAAGCAACGCTTGTAACTTAGTAAAGTGAAGCCAAAGTTCATGTCGTAAAACTGTCCGATATAAAACGAACAGAATGACGGTCAACAACAGGTCTGAGTATTTCGTTTATAAACTTAGGTTATACACTTTCCGTTAATCTGAAAATTTACAGGGATATCCAGGACTTAAGGGGCTAACAACAATGGTAGAAGGCCTCTCAATCAAATCCTAGCACAACTAAGTCAAAAATGCAAGAAAACAACCCAGAACGCTAATTGCCAGGTTCCCAAATCACACAAAACTGTAATCATCCAAATCAGGCTTTATATCAGGTCCAAAAGCATTGATCCAAAGAAGGAAAGCTAAGACATCAGATACAATTTCATCAGAAGACACCAACAACAAAATCCAAACCAATCCAGTCGCACAGACAATACTATCGCAGTTTGGACATTCTGATACCCAGAACAGCAACAGTAAAAATCGCATATCTCACTCTACCTACTCCAAGACTGAAATTTTGCAGGCACTTCAAACTCATCAATACCTACAACTTTCATGTTTTGAGAAAAGTCCAATTCGGCCTCTATCTATGACCTAAAATTTCGGACAGAATGTTCAACCAAGAACCCTAATTTTCCAGAAATTCTTCCAAATCCAAAATTGATTGCATTTATCACAATTCACACCTACTAGAGCCTATATAGACCATTACCAATCATCATAAACAACCACACCATCATAATCCAATTAAACCAGAAAAATCATCATAAAATGGAAAACTTCACCAAAACTCTTCAAATCAAGAAATAAATCACATATTCCATTACTCAAGCCACCATTAGGCACAAAATAACCATCATTAAGTATAGGAGGGAAGTTTAAGCATCACTCACCTAATAACAAGAGAGAGGAAGATGATGGACACCTTAGCTCTTCCAAAAAGCTTCACTAAACCAACCACTATCACCAACTAGAAAAGTTGTATGGAAAGGAAACTAATTTATGTGCTTGATTGAGATGATTTGCTAGTGGAAAGCTTGAAGATTGAAGAGGTTTTTTTTCTCCTTCTTGCAAGGGAGAGAGAGAGCCGGCTATGGAGAAAGAAAAATGGTGAATTTTGAATGATTTTTGAGATATTTAATCCTTTGGTCAAAAAAGTCAAAAATGTGAATAGTGTTTCTTAAGTTTAATCCAATAAGGAAGTGACACTTGTCACCCTCATAAATGCAATCCTATCCTTTCTTTTCTCTCTCACATCAATCATTTCACACACTCTACTTATCTCTTAACACCCGATAAATTTTACACAGTATCCGAAACTTAACCTTATTGGCCGAATTTTTCCGAACTTTTCGCACTAGTGGGTCCCACATCCGATATACGTTCTTAATTTCTCAAAAACTAACTAATACTAGAAAAATCATCTAAAAACTCTATTTACTCAAAAAAAAAATTATCTGGGGAATTTTCTAATAAAGAAAATGTAGAAAAAACGGGTTTTCAATCTTAACCGGAACTTAGGGTTTAAATCTTAATCCCTACTTAGGGTTTTCGAAATACTCCCAAACCAAACGTTACCGCCCAAATAATGAATATCTCAACGTAGAACGAACTGGGGCCTCACATAATGTCTCTATTTCTTCAATGCAAACACTACTGTCGCTAACTCCAAATCATGAATTGGATAATTTCTCTCGTGAGATTTTAATTTTCGAGAAGCATACGCAATTATCCTCTCATCTTGCATCAATACATACCCCAAACCTTCTTTTGAAGCATCGATATAAACCACAAAGTTATCTTTTCCATTAGGTAAAGTTAAGACAGGTGCCCTTGTCAATCGTCTCTTCAACTCTTGAAATTTTTTTTCACATTTAGAACTCCACATAAACTTCCACTCTTCTTAGTCAATTCAGTCAGGGGTCCCGCAATCTTAGAAAAATCTTTGATAAACCTCCGGTAATACCCTGCTAACCTTAAGAAACTTTGAACTTCAATAGGGTTTTCCGATTGCTTCCACTTAGAAACTGCTTCAACTTTGGTCGGATCCACCTTAATTCCGTCCTTGAAGATTATATGACCTAAGAAAGTTACTTCCTTCAACTAGAATTCACATTTATTGAATTTAGTATACAGTTGATGTTTTCTCAAGATTTGCAAGACAATTCTCAAATGTTTCTCATGATCCTCCATAGTTTTAGAGTATACCAGTATACCGTCAATGAAAACCACCACAAATTGATCTAAATAGGCTTTAAAGATTCGATGCATTAAATCCATGAAAGCTGTAGGGGCATTAGTTAACCCAAACAGCATCACTGCAAACTCAAAGTGCCCATACCTCGAATTAAAGGCAGTTTTAGATATATTTTTTTCCAAAATCCTCAATTAATAATAACCCCGCCTGAGATCCAACTTTGAGAATACTACCGCCCCTTGCAATTGGTCAAACAATTCATCAATACGGGGTAAAGGGCACTTGTTTTTAACGGTAACATCATTCAAGTTTCGATAGTTTATACACAATCTTAAGCTCCCATCCTTCTTTTTCACAAATAATACTGGAGCTCCCCACGGAGAATCAATTTCTCTTATAAAGCCTCGTTCTAGTAAATCATGCAATTGCAACTTCAGTTCTTTCAATTCAGTTGGAGACGTTCTATAAGGTATTTTAGAGATAGGTGCTACCCCTGAAGCCACATGAATTTTAAATGCTATCTCTCTTTCCGGTGGCAATGACTCTAGTTCCTCAGAAAAAACATCTGGATAGTCCTTTACCACTGGCATATCCTCCAACCTCACCTTATCACTAGGAGTATTTATAAGAAAACCCAAATATCCTTGAGTTCCCTTACTCAACATTTTTCTAGCTCGAATTCCTAAAATAAGGGCAGATGAGGCTAGTCTATCCCTTACATCCAATTTTAGAGTTGCCTCTCCCGCAATACATAGCTCTACCGTTTTCATCTTACAATTCAACTGAGTATGGTAGTGAGCTAACCAATCCATACCTAAGATGACATCATACCCCTTAATAGCTAAACCCATCAAATCGGTCAATAATTTTTGCTCTCCAACCCATATCTCGCAATTTCTATACACCAAGTTGCCAATTAAATTTTGATTTCCAGTAGGCGTTTTAACCCCCAAGTCGTAGGGTAACTTAATCGGCCTCGCGTCTACCCCACTCGTGAATTTAGGGTTTACAAAAGAATGTGTCGCACCAGGGTCAATTAAAACCTTAACTTAGCGGTGAAAGATAGGAATCGTACTTTTAACGACCTTAGTGGAATCAAGAACCTGCTGATGGTCTAATGCATAAACCCTAGCCGGCACCTTAGGTTGACTTTCTCCAGCACTCGATTGTTTAGATGTCGACTTGTCTGACTGTTAAGTACTACCTCCCTCCTTCGGCACACTTGGACATCTTGAGAGCTGATACTCGGTGCTGCCATAATACAAACATTTTTTTGATTTTCTCCAGCATTCATTCTTCGTGTGGTTGGGTTTACCACAATAGCCACAAACAACTTGGGGAGTTACGGCCTGTCCACTGTGGCCTCCTCTTGATATAGGCCCTCTTGGTGTTCCAGATATCTTTACTCCTCCTGTTCCTCTTCCTATTTTTGGAGGTGGAGCACTCTTATCCGCTTGTCTAGGAGGGTTACTAGTTGCGCCCTTTTCTTTGCACGAAAATCTCTAACTTGCACCTTTGCACTCTCGACTCGCTGCGCTTTCTCCAGGGCCTCAGTGAAAGTAGAGATTTGGATTGCCGCTAGCCCCTCTTGAATCTCCACATTTAGCCCTTGTACGAATCCCCTTATCCTTTTCCTCTCAGTGGCCACTAACTCCGGAGCAAATCTAGAAAGTTTAGTGAATCGCTCCTCATAGTCAGCCACACTAGAAGTCCCCTATCTCAACTTTATAAATTCATCCTCCCTTTTCTCTTGAATCATGGGCAGGAGAAACTTCTCATTAAACTCTCTCACAAAATTTACCCAGATCCAAGGGGTCTGTGCTCTTTCTCATTTCCCCCTAATCACGTTCCACCAAGCACGTGCCGTACCATCAAATTAAAAGGCAGCGAAATTCACTCGTCTCTCCTCAGTATAGTCTAAGGGGGCAAAGATGTTGGTCATTCTCTCCAGCCAATTCTCCGCTATATCGGGATCAGGTCCTCCAAGAAACGTAAGCGGGGCAAACTTCAAAAGTCGCTCCAAGGCTCTATCCTTCCCTCTCTCCTCAGCCCCAGGCTGATTAACAGGTCCTGGACCTTGACACTCTACTAACCGTTCTAAGATATCAGTTATATGGTTAATAGCAGTAGCTACTTGGTTATCCCCTTTGTTTATTTGCCCTTGGTTTGGTCCAATTGCCGATCCTTGATCATCTCTATGAGTTTGGGGTTGCCTAACCCCACGTCCTCGACCCCTTCCACTTCTTCGCCCGTCCATAGTCTTAGTAATTTTCTAAAGGCATAAACGTAAGATAAATATGTATAAGCGAAGTTTAAAATGACACTTTAATTATGCAAGATGAAAAATAAATAGGGGAGAAACCAAAATAATTGCAAATATGCACAACCCATAACATAGATTAGAAGTCATAGAGCAACAAAGTCAAGCACATCATAAGTAACGTTCAAGTTCTTCAAAAGATAGGTAGCACAGTTAAACCAAATACAATGGCCTTTAAACAAGTACCACCCCGACTATCTTAAACAAAAACTACTAAAGTAGACTAAATCACTAGTTTAGTGATTGGCGAAGTCAGAAGTCTCTGCTACTTCGGTAGGATCATCTTCATCTTCAGTACTAGGAGTTTCTTCCTCATTTTCCTCGTCAAGTATCTTGCCATCCACCACTTGTTCGACCAAAATAACATACTCAGCCATCATCCTTCAGTCCGGTCTCTAATTTCGTGTACTACCCTAACAAGTTGGCTCTTAGCCTCCTAAAGCTGCTCACGAAGTGTCTTAGCCTTTTTCTGCTCCTCAAGTGCATCCATCTCCAGTTCATAAATTCTAGAAGTTTGGGCATCCACAGTTGCCCTCAATTCTTGTTTATCCTCTCGAACTATCCTATTTTCCTCGAATAATCGCCTCCGATCATCGATTACCGCTAGCACCACATTATTAGGGTACGAGTAAGTCCTTCGACAGTCACAGGGAGGCCTAGTTCGACGAGCTGGATTCCAACTCCAAAGAGCACCCCTAGGCCCCTCTCGATAACACATCACCGGAAGACGCCTCTGAAACGGCTCATTACCACCATTTCCTTCCATGACCTACAATTAAAAATTAGAAGTTTAAATGGATCCAAGTATACTAGATAAACTAGGTCTAATCATTTCGTACTATCTCACATATTTCTCACAAGATCAAGACTCCTAATTGTCCATTAATTCAAACCTAGGTTCTGATACTACTTGTGACGACCCCACTTCTCCTTAGGGCGAACCCTAGAGTTTCGGCGGGCCACCTGCCTAGCTCTCGCTAGGACTCGATACAATTCAAATTTAAACTTAAAACTAATCAACCAATAGGAAAACCAATATAAAGAACAGTCGCTTCCTTCAAATTGTCATTCAATTCTTACATCACAATGTTTCCAAAAGGTACATCAATGTCTCCAAAAAATACAACCACCCAAAGTTGACTAAATCATTTACATCCAAATTCGAATAAAAATATAATCAAGCCAGCTTCTCCAAAATATTTCCACTCCCAGTTCCTATTAAGAAAACAAACTACGGGGGTGAGCTAACGCTCAGTGAGACCAAGCAAAAAACAAGCAAGCAAGCAAGTACAACAAGTATTAAACTTATAAAAGAAAGGCAGTCATAATATTCATCAAATTCACAAAAGAAAACAATACACAATCATTAAAGGATACGGAAGCTCTCAGGAGCTAACTCCACACTGCATTGCCAAGGTCTTGATCCAAAATTTTAAGTGTTGACACTCCGTCAACCGAGCAAATATCAAGTCCGTAGAACCCCAATATTCACCAAATTTCCGTCCACCATTACACCCCCGACCGGGTCCAAACGTCAAAGAAGTTTTGATATTACTCGAGTATATCCAAATCAAGTATATGTCCAAGGTTCACCAAACTCCTCAACCAAACCCTTGCTGGCTTGAGTTGAATGGCTAGCCACAAGTATAAGTCGACGAGATTGCTCTTAAATTGACGCCAAGTCAATCACAAGTATAATTGTCAAGTACGAGCAGGTCAATTATCAAGTCAAGTAAAAGAGAACGAGTGCGATAAAGTTCACACTCGTCTCGACAAGTTCAATTCACTTATTCAAAAAGAAGTAGTTCAAGTACTATGCAACAAGTCATGCACTTGACACTCACCAATTTCAAAAGCAAGTGAGCAAGAAATTCCTTTAAAATTTCTCACCGGAATTCCTTTCGAACCCCTCTTGAGCACATGAAGAAATATTAACCAACCATCACTCACCGATATCCTAGGTCACTTGGCATACAAGGAAGAAAATTCATTTTCTTAGAAATTAGGACAACGCCTCAAAAATGTTTTAATCCATCGAAAATCGAGATTCAAAAATGAAGGTTTAAAGTCACAAGAGAGCTTGTATCATCCATGAAATCAAGTTTGAAACGGACTATCAATCTCATAAGAAAGTTGGAAGTTCTTAAAAGTTCATTTTGTTGGAAACCAAAAATTTCCAGCTTTATGCGACAACACTTGAACAATCATATCTTGAGTTCAATAAGTCCAAAAATTGGAAACTTTATATTGTTGGAAACTAGATTCAAAGTACTAAAACTTTCCAGAAGACACTTTTCCTAGATTCCACTCAAAAAACGTTTAAATCTCAGCTCAATCTTGCTGTTTTATTAAACAGGGCAGAAACAGTCTTGATTTTCAGTAAAGTTGGAAAATGCGGCAAAATTTACAGGAATTGAATTAGCCTCTGAAATTTATAACACAGAAAGAAATTCAAGTCAAGTTTCAAACGCAATAAGTAGAACTCAATTTGGATTTTTCAACACCAAGATATAACAGTTTTAAGAAAACTGGTTTTTGCAACCTGTTCCGCAGATTTTCAATCATAAAGCTTCAGTACAGTTTCGAAATCAGGCCATAACTGACGATAAACAAGTCCAAATTGGGAATGGTTTATGGCGTTGAAAACTAGATTCAAAATTCTATAAATCATCAGAAGAAATTGTGTTCAAATTCTTTTCACAAGAGGGACAAAATGGAGCCACAAGATGTAGCTGTATAATTTTCTCGGGTAAACAGGTGAAGCAAATCAGTCCACTTTGCTGGTTCGCCACGGCTCACTCAAAACGAATTAGCAGGGGAATTTTATACCGTTGGAAAGCTCTTGTGTCTAGTTTCAAATGCTACAAACGACACTTGATTTTGACTTTTGTACAAAGATTTATGCGCAGTCAAAAAGCCCCTGGTCGGCTGGCTTGGCAACTTTTCCAGCTTTCTTTCTTTTCTCAAAACTCAAGTTTTACCCAACCAATGGAAACAATTTTTGAAAGATAATTTTTACACACACAATACAACATATAACAAGCATTTTTACAGCCATTTGAGCAACAAAATTCAAAATTAAAGCAAGGGAACAAGACAACAAAATTTCGGTCAGCCCCTCCCCTTGATTTCTTCAAATTTTCTCTCCACTACCAAGCCAAATATCAAGCCATAACTCACAATATTAGCGACCAACAAGCAAGATCCTCAAGTCCTCTACCTAGAAGTTCACCTCAAGGCCACTACCTAGGATATAAAGCAAGAAACAAGGTTTCCTCAAGTCCTCTAGCTTAGATTTTTGGTTAGGGTTTTCAAATCCATGCAAAACAACCACTAACCATTACTAATCCTTGTAAAAATTAAAGATCAAAAGAGATGAGCTTGTTACCTCTTCAACCTTCTTGAACCCTAGTTGGAGACAAGTTTTGTTTCACCAACAATCCACCAAAAACCTCCACAAGATAGCAACTTTCCTCTAGCTAGAGCAATATCCAAAGTTTTTTAGGGTTGGGTGTGGATCTTTGAGCAAGATTAAGGCCAAAAGTTGAAACTTTTTCTTCCTTCTTCTTGAGCTCCAAGTTCGGCCAAGAGAGAGAGAGAATGAAGGAAGATGAGGTTTTGATTTGTTGTGTAAAGGTAAGAAGAAAAGCTAGCCTTTTGTTTGGTGAGAAAGTCAACTTTGAATAGTGGTGTAATAGTGCCATGCACGACCAATTTCTTTCTTGTTTGCTACACTTAAATACTAATCCTCCAAGGTAGTTCCTCTAGCACTACAAATACTCATTCTTACTGGTCTTAAATTAATTCTCCGAATCTCCGATTAGTCGCGCCGGTGCAACTTTTGAAAAATTTTGATGCGTAAACGATAAAAGTATAATTTAAGTAAAATTCATGCTAAAATAATAAAATTAAATAACACCAATGCAAATAATTTTAAAATAGGCTAAATTAAGAATAAAAATATGAGTCCTCACAGATCAGTCCATGATCTACATCCTATTGAATCAAATTTGGGTGAGTGGTATGACCCTCGACCCTACAAATCCCCGTAGTTGCAAACCTATTGATACTATGTCAACCCATAACTAAACAAATAAGATAACCAAGGTTTGAAATTCAATAGATATGATGGATGGAATTCTCGACCCATCACTACACACTAGTAAAGAACCTTGATACAATCATTACCCAACATCTAGCACATGATGCAAACCTCAAAATAGAAATGTAGAACAGCGCCACAATTCAAATATAGCCATTGAATTGATAAGCCATAACTCTTGACAAGGAGACGTAATCAACTTGTAACAAGAACAAGAATGAGGAAACTCTCAATTCCCATTAATTAGATGACCAAAAGCCCTTTACAATGTAGAGACTTGTGGTTTAAATAGAAAATATAGAAAACCCTACACTAGCCCAAATCCAAATTGGATAGGGATTACATCATTTATTCCTACTAAACAAACTAAACTAATTATCTAAGGCCCATTAAGCTCAAGGCTTAAGACAAAAGATGGTCCTTTTATTCACTAAATATATTAAAAAGCAAATGGTAACTAACCAGAACCAAAAACAAATTATGGCTCGAACTGATGCTCGAATTGATGCCTATACTTTCGTATCATAACTCCATTTCTTTCCTTCTCATATTTTGCATATCTTATAAAATAGTAAGCGTATAATACTCTTGTTTCTTGAATAGATATAATTGATTTTAATCACATCCCTAATTCATTGTAATAGATTTATTGAATAGGAATAATTGATTTTAATCACATCCTAAAATCTTTTTTTTTTTTATAAACGGTTACTTTATTTCATAAAAGGAGGGCATACATGTCAAGCAAACTAGAAAACACAAGCGCTAGCATAACCTACACTCTAACTCTACGCAAACTTGGGACACCCATCTGATCAAGAGCGAAATCACCCCTCACCAAGCGAGGCAAATCACGCAGAGAGCCATACGTTAAAAACTTCCCTGAGTCCGCTCCAATGTTTACAAGGCGGTCAGCCGATTTATTCGCTTCTCGAAAGCAGTGTGATACCTCTCTAACGAAACTTTTGACTTTTAACAGGTCCTGTAAGTCCTCTTGCAACCGCCACAGACACCGAGTCTTCCCTTGAAGGATCTGAACCAGAACCAAAGAGTTAGATTTTAAATGTAAATCAGAATACCCACGATCAATAGCCAGCCTAATACCAAAAATCAACGCCTTCAATTCGGCCTGTAGACTCGTCATCTCCCCAAAGAAACACGAGTACCCCAAGATAAACCTTCCTTCCGAGCACCGAAGCACCCCCCCACCTCCACTCACCCCCGGGTTTCCCCAAAAGCAGCCATTCGAGTTCAGTTTGACGACATTTTGGGCTGGGCAGCTCCACCATAAAACCAAGGTCCTGACAATCCTCTGCAGGCCAGCCACCATCCCGTAAAAACCCGGCCAATCATGAACAGAGATAGCTAGACGTTTAAATTTAAGGAGGAAAATATCCCTGAGATCCCCAAAAATTGCCGCACACACATGCGCCACGGGCCGCAGATGGTCATCAAAGACAAACGAATTCCGCAACTTCCACAAATGCCAACAGATCAAAGATGGCAATAAATGGAAAAGATACTGGAGATATGGGTTCCGAGTAGGCTTCAACCACTAGCTAACCAACTTGTCGCGTACCGTAGAGGACTCTTGAAACCCTCCAACCACCCCTTCGAAATAACCCCAAATCCTCTTTGCCGCCTCTCTGGTACAGAAAATATGATCAGAAGACTCTTGACCTGGGTGTAGGCAACAACCACAACGAGAGGGACCAAGTATGCCAAGTTTATGCAACCTGTCCATCACCGGCAAACGGGACCCTATCAATGTCAACATGAACAAAGAAATCTTTATCGGCAACTCTTGAAGCCAGATCTGTGAGTAGAGCCAGGAGCTGTTTCCACCCTCTCGAACGATCCGGTAGGCAGATGCTAAAGAGAAGGCACCAGAGATACTAAGGGCCCCAACCATGGTATCCGCCTGGGCCAGCGAGGGAGGCACGACTCCCAATATCCTCCCCACCCATCCGGTAGGCGCCACCATGCTTAACCGTTGTACATTCGAACAACCCTGTTCAACAAAATCAGATACCGCGCACTCCTAAAAAGTATCCACCTCCTGACATAATGGGCCCGTCCCCTACCAATTATCATGCCAGAAGCTCACGGTACCCCTAGCCAAAACCCAGTGGATGTGTTGCTCCGCTACCCCTTGGATAGCCACAATTCTCTTCCAAGTCAAAGAGTCCCCGGGAGAAGTATCAGCAAAGCAAGGATGAAGATTGGGGCAATATTTACAATGCATGAACTAAGCCCACAATGATTGCCGTAGCCGGAAATGCCACCACAACCTCATGGAGAAGGCATCAAACACGTGCCTAAGGGATCTCAAACCAGCACCCCTATTGCATACGAGTTGCACAACTGGCCCACCTAATCCAATGGAAGCGTGGCCCAACCTCGGAAGAGCTCCATAAAAATTCAACAAAAATGCGCTCCATCCTGCTGAGGATCAACTTGGGAGGGGTCGTAGCAGCGAGTGTGTGAAGCGACATAGAAGACAACACGCTCTTGATTAAAGATAATTTACCACCATGCGAGAGTAGCCTCCCTTTCCATGACAACACTTTACTCGTGACCGAGGCACAAACCCCTACAAAGTAGCATCTCCTCCTCCGCCCTGCATATAAAGGACAACCCAGATATTTGACCGGAAACTCCTTCGCCTGAAACCCAGTCATCACCGCAATAGACCGCTTTCTGCTCCTAGGAAAATTGGCATGCGCCAGGACACAGCTCTTCTGCCGGTTCACTTGTTGTCCTGACACTGAAACATAAGCGTCCAGCGCCTTCATCACCAACCGCGCAGATTGCCGCAAACCACTAGAGAAGACAATAATATCATCTGCGTAGGCAAGATGAGTAACAGGCGGGCAACCCCTCGGAACTCTGAAAGGCGTAAAGCCCCGATAGCCACTCAATGTGTTCAACAGACGAGAAAGAACTTCCGCACTAATCACAAAGAGAGTCGGTGAAATCGGATCTCCTTTCCTTAATCCACGACTAGATTTGAAGAATCCCTGAGGTGCCCCATTAACTATTACTGAAAACCACACATTCGAAATAAGTCTCCAAATCATATCAATCCAGATCTCGCCAAACCCAAACCTCCTCAACACCTGAAGCAAAAACGGCCAAGAGATTCTATCATAGGCTTTGGCCATATCGAGTTTGAATACAACATTTTCCCCTCTATTCTTTCGGTGAATATCCGACACCAACTCCTGGGCCAATAGAAAATTATCAAAAATTTGCCTACCCTTAACAAATCCACTCTGCTGAGGAGAGATAATACTTGGCAGCACTCTTGACAACCGAGTTGCCAGGGTTTTTGAAATAACCTTATTTACAAAGTTGCAAAGGCTTATGGGTCGAAATTGACTAAAGTCTTTGGGCGAAGACACCTTCAGAAGGAGTACAATCGAAGTCGACGTAACGCTCCTCGGCAACTCGTGACCACAGAAGAAGCTAACGACGGCTTCAAAAACATCATGCCCCACTACATCTCATGCAAATGTAAAGAACATACCTGTGAAACCATCGGGGCCCGCTGCACTCTCCCCATCCATTACGAATACCACCTCTTTTATCTCCTCCATCGAGGGAAGGCGCTCCAACTCAGCATTTTGTTCCCTTGAAATAATCTTGGGAATGACCTCCAAAGTGCTCCATGACCCCGTACAATCTTTGGCCGAAAATAAGGATGTGAAATAATCCACCACCTCCGCCGAAATGTGAGCTTCATCAGTCAGCCACTCCCCCGTGCTACTCCGAACCCGATGTATAACGGATTTAGCATGCCTCTCTGCCACTACCGCATGAAAGAACCTTGAGTTTTTATTCCCGTCCTGAAGCCACTTGATTCTTGCTTTCTGCCTCCAATATGCTTCCTCCTTGACCAGAGAATTCCTCATAACCGCCCTTGCCTCCTGGAGTGCTAACCATTGTTGTTGTGATGGGTCGCTATCAAGTACAGCCTCCGCCGCCATTACTGCCTCTTCTGCCTGTTTCACTGCGTCGAATATATTGCCAAAATGCTTCCACGACCACTGTTGGATTGCATGTTTAGTGAGCCGTAATTTGGCCGCCAACCGCTGCAACGGGCATCCTGGGCAATAGCTTGTCCAACTCATCCGAATGACATCTAACAACTTTACTTTCGAAGTCCAAACGTTTAAGAAATGAAAAAGGTCTTGACTTGTTATCGAGTCTAGTCAAAGCTGACAACAAGATGTGGCATGATCGGAAGGTTCTCTGCCTAGGTGCCTGTGACAGCCCCACCTTCCCCTAAGGCGAACCAAAGAGGTTAGTGGACTGCCTGCCCAGCTCTCGCCAGGACTAACGGTGCAGTATAGAGCGATCTATTGCGTTCCGAAACTTATAAATGCGCGTAAACAAGGCAAAAGGGCAAAATAACCCAAAATAAAAAAAATGAAATCCGGAGTCGGTCATGAATAGTAACCGACCCGTCCGAACCCAACCAAACATCGAAATACATATACAACATAACATTAAGCATTTACAAGCCAAAATGGCATTTAAAAGTGATACAAAAGTCACTACATATGTGGTTTGCCAAATCAAAAGTGAAAACGGCCCTAATGATACATTTAGGGTCCCATTTCATATACAATACAAAAGAGACATTCATCTAGTTCATTCGGCAACCATCTATCAAGGTTTATTCCAAACAAAATCATATTCCTGTAAGGAAAACAAAAGGAACGGGGTGAGCTAATTGCCCAGTGAGAATACAACTCAAGCAACCAAGTTCATAGATGCATCAAGTTTAACAGTCCAATTTACCAAAATAAGTAAAGCCACACATCAATAATGAGGATAAAAGGATACGGGTGGCTCTCAAGAGCCCTTTTCCTCGTTTGCCTTCTTGATCGGATCTCATTGACCCTCCGTCAATGTTTAAAGGTAACCAACCGTAGACTTCCCTTTACTTCCATTCCTTCCACCTAACATTCCCCAACCGGGCCCGAACTCCAAACACTTGCACTTTGGTATTACTCGAGTAAACCGGAATCGAGAGTCTATCATACTACAAGATTCCATATAACATTGCCCCAAGGCACATTAATTGGCATGACCAAGCCCTCGCCGACTCGATTCAATCAATTACCAATGGGGTTGAGCTCATAGATAACATTTGTAGTCGTTGGAACTCGTCCAAACGACACCAAGCCATGTATTTCATTTCATATAACATTTCATATAACATTCCAATAACTTTCCAATAACATGCGAAACAATAAGTGAGAGTGATAAAGTACACTTTCACTTCAAGCAATTAACATTCAAAGCACCAAGTTCAAGTAGCAAAGCCATATATTAACCCACAAGTGAGTAGTACACTCACCACGCTAGCAA
Organism: Coffea eugenioides; assembly: GCF_003713205.1. NCBI lineage: Eukaryota > Viridiplantae > Streptophyta > Magnoliopsida > Gentianales > Rubiaceae > Coffea > Coffea eugenioides. The sequence goes on along the minus strand of NW_020862397.1, from coordinate 22,903 downwards.
ATGTGGTTTCATGCACTTCCGTCAACAGAACGTTGTGCACCACCGTCACGCCCTAAAAACATGCAAACAAATACAATGAGACTCGATAACGAGTCATAAACCAAGGCCAAACATGACCCCAATAGAGTTCCATAAGCATATACAACCATTAGAGGAAACCAGAAATTTCGGAAATGCAATGAGCTTTGGCCCTGAAAAAAACAGTTTTTGTCCTCATTTTGCGGTAATGGCACCAATTTCACTACGATTATCGGATGAGGGTACAAGACCCACCATCTCGAAGCTAAAAGACAGGGCTACAACATCACAGAAGGTCACTCAACCCAGTTTTGAGTGCAAACAGGTCAAAAATGCAAGATACTACATCAAAAACGTAAAACAGATTCACCAAAACGCATTCTAGCGGAAACATCATAACTCAGGCTCTCCAAGTCCAAAACCAGAAATTCCAAAACCAGATGAAAGCTAAGAAACAGGGATAAATTTCATCAGAAGGTCTCAACAACCAATTCGGAAGCAATTCCAGCCAAAACAACCAATTACAGGCGCAGTTCTTACATTCGGGTAAAACCAGAACAGCAATAGTAATTTCGACTTATCTCATTCTACACTACTCCGATTGACCTGAAATTTTTCAGGAACCTCTAAAATGTCATTCCCTACAACTTTCATGTTTTGAGCCAAGGCCAATTCGGCCTCTATCTAGGGCCTAAAAATTCGGACAGAATGCTCCCTTAAGAACACTAGTTTTTTCAATTTTCTTCCAAAACAGAAATTGGTTGCAATTAATCACTTTTTCCACCTTCTAGATGCCTTATATACCATTTCCAATCATCATAGATAGCCACACAATCATTCTTATATTAAAACAGAAAAATCCCCAAAAATAATAAAATTCCATCATTTCAACCACAAATCAAGAATTAATCCATAAACTTGCATCTTATACTACCACTAAGCATGATTTAAGCATCAATTAAAGGAGGAGGGTGGTTCTTCACAACTTACCTTAATAACAAGAGAGAGAGAGCTATTGACCACCTTAACTTTCCAAACAACTCCACAAATCCACTCATTAACTCTAATTGAAGCGGTTTTATGGAGTAATTTCAAGGTTGGATGGTTAGTTTTGATGATTTGGAACAAGATTGAAGTGTTTTCTTCCTTGTGCTTGGAGTAAGAGAGAGAGAAAGAGAGCAAGAGAGGGCCGGCTTCAAGGAGGATTTTTTTGAGGATTTTTGGGTCATTTTTGGTTATTTAAGTCAATGGTAAGAAAGGTCTTAAGGTAAGCCCAATCAAATGGTGACACTTGTCACCTTTTATTAACTCTCTACCTAACTTGTCTCTCTCATATCAATCCAAATTGCACCCTCCACTTATCTCTTAACACCCGGTAAATTAATTCCAGTATTCAAAACTTAATCTAGTTGGCCGAATTTTTCCGAACTTTTCGCACCAGTGGGTCCCACGTCCGGTATACGCTCTTAATTCCTCAAAATCCATTCGATACTAGAAAAATCATCTAAAAATTATATCTGCTCCTTCAAATGACCTAGAAAATTTTCTAAGCACGAAAATGCAGAAAACAAGCCATGAAAAATTCTAAAACCTAGAAAATGAAAATTACGGGTTCTCACAATGCCGAACTCCAAAATTCACCCCCATGAGAGCCGCAGTCGGGCTACACAGCAGTCTATCTGTGACAGCCCTACCTCTCCCTAAGGCGAACCAAAGGGGTCAGTGGACCGCCTGCCCAACTCTCGCCGGGATTTAGTCGTTCACTTCAACCCTCAAACAAAACCAGAATAAACCCACAAGAATAAATATAACGACGATCAAAAACTTAAAGTGAAACTTATATACATAACTGCCTTAAAAGGGAGTACAAACATCGAATATACAAAGGTTCTCAATTCACCATACACCCAGCCCGTGCGAAGCACTAGGGCGAGAACCATTACAAAATCAAAGAACTCGACTAGGCTAGTCTATACGGAGCTCTCGTCCTAGCTCGCCGTCCCCTGTTAAGGAAAACAAAACTAAAGGAATGAGCTAAAAGCTCAGTGAGGTTCCGAACACATAATCAAACATTCAATCCAATACGTTAATCATAGAGTATCAATAGTTCAAGAAATATTTATAATGAAAAGCGATAATAACACATTCATTAAAAGGATACGGGCTCACAGGGAGCTATTCGTTCGTTCATTCTCTTGTCATTCCCCTTATTCCTCCAATCATTTAAAAATGCATTTTTGTAAGTAAAACCCTCGTTTGCATTGACATTCGTTTGTTCATTTCATTCACCCCCTCTTGGACGTTGGCCAGGCTCCACCCGACAACAAGGTAATACTCGAGTATACCAAATTCACCCAGGGTCACCATATCGCCCGATCGAGTCCGCTTCTGGCTCGAGTCGATCGGTAACGAAGGGCAGGGCCCAGTTCAGCCAAAAGGCTTACATACATGCGCATATAATCGTTCAATCATTGAAAATTTCACAATCATTTAGGTCGAGTGCGATAAAGTACACACTCACCTAGAAAACTCGTTTTGGCAATTATTAAGAGCAATTAACACATTACCAAACAATAACAACAAGCCATGAAGTCAAGGAAAATATAGCAAAAAGGAACACTCACCTATTTAAGCAAAATAACGTCCAAAGTTTCCTTCCGGATAATACTCTCAATCACCAAGGAACCCTAATAATCAAACGAACACATTATGCTTCAACCATCAAAGATGTAAGTGAGTAAAAAACAAGTCGAATACGTACTAGTACAAAGTATAAATATGGTTTTGGTAGTGAAAAGAGTAAATTGAAACCAAAGGACATAAGTAAAATATTTGTAAAACTTAGTGTGAGAACCCGTAATTTTCAGTTTCTAGATTTTAGAATTTTTCATGGCTTGTTTTCTGCATTGCATTTTCGTGATTAGAAAATTTTCTAGGTAATTTTAAGGAGTAGATATAATTTTTAGATGATTTTTCTAGTATCAAATGGATTTTGAGGAATTAAGAGCGTATACCGGACGTGGGACCCACTAGTGCGAAAAGTTCGGAAAAATTCGGTCAACTAGATTAAGTTTTGGATACTGGAATTAAATTTATCGGGTGTTAAGAGATAAGTAGAGGGTGCTAAGTGGATTGATATAAGGGAGACAAGGTAGGTAAGCATTTAATAAAAGGTGACAAGTGTCACCATAAGATTTAGTCTTGCCATTTGACCACTATTCATGCCTTTACCAAATTAATATCAAAATTGACCAAAAATTCACCATTTATTTCTCCTTCTTGGTCGACTTCTCTCAAGCTCAAAGGAAAGAAAACTCTCCACAATTTTGGTCTACAACCTTGCTCAATCTCCAACTTCAACCGGTTAAACTTGAAATTACTCCATAAAACCTCTTCAATTAGTGATTGTGAGGTGATTGACGAAGTTATTTGGAAAGTATAGGTGACCAATAGCTCTCTCTCTCTTGTTTTAAAGGTAAGTTGTGAAGAACCACCCTCCTCTTTTAATTGATGCTTAAATCATGCTTAGTGGTAGTAGAAGATACAAGTTTATGGATTATTTCTTGATTTGTGGTTGAGATGATGAAGTTTTATTATTTTTGGGGATTTTTCTGTTTTAATATAATCATGATTGTGTGGCTATCTATGATGATTGGAAATGGTCTTTAATGACTTAAGGAGGTGGGAAAAGTGATTAATTGCAACCAATTTCTGTTTTGGAAGAAAATTGAAAAATCTAGGGTTCTTGAAGCTACATTCTGTCCGAAATTTTAGGTCCTAGATAGAGGCCTATTTGGCCTTATCTCAAAACATGAAAATTGTAGGGAATGACATTTTAGAGGTTCCTACAAAATTTCAGGTCAATCTGAGTAGTGTAGAATGAGATAGGTCGGAATTACTATTGCTGTTCTGGTTTTACCCGAAATTGGGATTTGCGACTGTAATTGGTTGTTTTGGCTGGAATTTCTTCCGAATTGGTTGTTGAGGCCTTCTGATAAAATTTATCCCTGTTTCTTATCTTTCAGATGGTTTTGGAATTTCTGGATTTGGACTTGTAGAACCTGAGTTATGATGTTTCCGCTAGAATGCGTTTTGGTGAATCTGTTTTACGTTTTTGATGTAGTATCCTGCATTTTTGACTTGTTTGCACTCAAAACTGGGTTGAGTAACCTTCTGTGATGTTGTAGCCCTGTCTTTTAGCTTCGAGATGGTGGGTCTTTCACCCTCATCCGATAAGCGTAGTGAAATTTGTGCCATTACCGTAAAATGAGGACAAAAACTGTTTTTTTTAGGGCCAAAGCTAGTTACATTTCCGAAATTTCTGGTTTTCTCTCATGTTTGTTTATGCTTATGGAACCCTATTGGGGTCATGTTTGGCCTTGGTTTATGACTCGTTGTCGAGTCTCATTGTACTTGTTTGCGTGTTTTAGGGCGTGACGGTGGTGCACAACGTTCTTTTGACGAAAGTGCTTGAAACCACATTTGCTAGCGTGGTGAGTGTACTACTCACTTGTGTGCTATTATATGGCTTTGATATTTGAACTTGGGGTGTTGAATGTTAATTGATTGAAGTGAGAGTGTACTTTATCATACTCACTTATTTTTTCGCATGTTATTGGAAAGTTATTGGGATGTTATATGAAATGAAATACATGACTTGGTGTTGTTTGGACGAGTCTCCAACGACTACAATTGTTATCCTTGAGCTCAACCCCATTGGTAATTGATTGAATCGAGCCGGCAAGGGCTTGGTCGTGCCAATTAATGTGCCTTGGGGCAATGTTTTATGGAATCTTGTAGTATGAGAGACTCTTGATTCCGGTTTACTCGAGTAATACCACAATGCATGTGTTTGGATTGCGGGCCCGGTTGGGGAATGCTAGGTGGAATGGAATGGAAGTAAAGTGGAGTCTACGGTTGGTTACTTTTAAACATTGACGGAGAGTCAATGAGATCCGATCAAGAATGCAAACGAGGAAAAGGGCTCTTGAGAGCCACCCGTATCCTTTTATCCTCATTATTGATGTGTGGCTTTACTTATTTTTGGTAAATTGGACTGTTAAGCTTGATGCATCTATGAACTTGGTTGCTTGAGTTGTATTCTCACTGGGCAATTAGCTCACCCCGTTCCTTTTGTTTTCCTTACAGGAATATGACTTTTTTTGGAATAAATCTTGATAGATGGTTGCTGAATGAACTAGATGAATGTCTCTTTTGTATTGTATATGAAATGGGACCCTAAATGTATCATTAGGGCCGTTTTCACTTTTGATTTGGCAAACCACATATGTAGTGACTTTTGTATCACTTTTAAATGCCATTTTGGCTTGTAAATGCTTAATGTTATGTTGTGTATGTATTTCGATGTTTGGTTGGGTTCGGACGGGTCGGTTGCTATTCATGGCCGACTCCGAATTTCATTTTTTTTATTTTGGGTTCTTTTGCCCTTTTACCTTGTTTACGCGCGTTATAAGTTCCGGAACGTGATAGATCGCTCTATACTGCACCGTTAGTCCTGGCGAGAGCTGGGCAGGCAGTCCGCTAACCTCTTTGGTTCGCCTTAGGGGAAGGTGGGGCTGTCACATTTAGACTCACTTGTAAAACTTTAAAATCGCTATTTGAGTCGAAGTGGCAAAGAAAACGTAAATACCCTAGATGGTTCATGTGGTATTCGCTCTCAAGCCTTACTCAAGTCGCAAGTATGTCGTCCTAGTTCTCGAGTGTAAACTTGGGCAGCACGCCCTTTGTATTTATCTATTTGCCAGCCATTTATGGCTTTAGTATTTTCCTCAATCAAACCCAAAGTCATATCCAAAATCATCTCATTTCAATAGCCATTCCATAGGCTCCAAGTCATACAAGTACAAAATCAAGCTAGGAGCGTGTGCGGAAATGAAGGTTGAGTCAAGAAATAAAAGACAGATTTGATGTTGTTTTACGTAACGGACACAACCGAAGCTACGCTTATCGGATTGGGGTGAAATTTATACCGTTTCGAATCTAAGATAAAGTCCTACAACTTTGATGAAGACCACTCAGTCTAGTTTGTAGTGTATCTAAGTAAAAATGTCAAATTACAGAACCAGAATCTCACACTCGGGCTAGTTAACCGCACTATGCGTAAACAACCATAACTCCGGCTACCAAAGTCCAAACGAGGTGATTCTAGGGGTGTTGGAAAGCTAAGACATATCAATAAAACTTTTGTGTTTTGGCTAAATGCTATTTCAGTATGTATAAAGGTGAAAAGACACGATCAGATTGATGAAATGTCAAAACTGTCCATTGGACTAAACCTATTGTAGTCAGGGGTATTTCGGTCCTTTCACAGGCTACGTTGCTCCGATTGAGATGAAATTTTTCAGACAACTATAAAACATTATTCTATACAATTTTCATGTTTTATGCTAAGGCTAATTCGGCCTCTAACATAGGGAACTAGAACCAGGCAGAACTGAAGCTTCAATTTCCAGAAATCTGGAATTTTGCTACATCAAGCTATAATTCACATTTTTACCTTAAAACCACCACTACTTTCTCCTTTACAAGATTAGATACCATATATATACACCATATAACACCTAACCAACAAGAATTATAAGTGAATAAATCGAAACCCTAACTCAAAATTCATCCCTCCAATCATCAAAACCATTTCAAACAAGCATCACAAGCACAATTCTAACATTAATACCCAACTCAATCATGATTAATGGAAAAGAAAGGGTGATCAGCCACTATACCTCAAGACAAGGCCTTGCAAGAGTGATCCTCCACTACTCCTTGAAATTTTTGGTTCCTTAAGCTTCCCAAGCTCTCAAACTATTGATTAATCGGTTTAGATTTCTTGTTTTCTCACTTAAGTGGATCAAACTCAAGATGGATTATGGTTTCTTTCTCTTGGATTTTCCCTCTCTTTTTCACGGTTCATATGGCAGAAATGAAGGCTGAAATAAAGTGCAATTGAAGCTTCAAGAAGGTTAAAAGGATAGGAATTGATTTGGGTCAAAGTGGACAAATGTCACCCTTGGATTGGAAGTCAAATTTTTTTCCTTTTCTCCCTTATTTTGGTCTACAATTTCGGCTGACTTGAGCTGGTTTAAGGGCTGATATTTTGTATTACTATCAAGGATATTTTATGATAAGAAAGTGGTAGTCAAGTGGGGTGTTCAATCGGTAGTGAACGGTACCCGTCGGTTCAACCCGTTTTTCCTTAAATCGCGTATACTAGGGTTTTAACTGGTAATTCACTAACTTATTATTACCACTTCTAATCATACACTTAATATCATCTAAAAATCACTCTTAATCACCAAATTTGATCCACACTCCGTACCGGATAGCCACACCACGGATAGGCGTAGAAACCCTAATTCGCACTAACTTGAAAACGAAAAGGAAAAACCCTTAATTCTATATTCATTTGCACTTATTGTGGGGTGATTGGGTAGTAGGGCCATTATAAAGTAATAATTTCCAAATAAAAGGGTATTTTAAGAAAAATATAAGGAATTTTACGGGTCCTCACATCGATAATGCGTTTCAAATTTAACGCACACTAACTCATACTAGGAAAATGAATTTGAAACTGTACTTGCTTGTAAAAATGCATAGAAAGTTTAATATTTCCAAGGAAAGTATAAAATGTAGGCAAAGGAATACAATAATGCTGAGAAAATGTGAAATTTTTTTTTTTTGGGTCTCACACTATCTAGTCGCTTCCAAATTCGAGCACGACCACCCCTATTGTTACACCATGTGAAACATGACCCTGAGAATCCTGCATCAAACATCCCAGCCCTGGACATAAATGAACTCAGTTCCACACCTTCATCCACCTGGAAAGGCAACCCGCCTCGCTTCTCTTCCGCACTAACAATGGTGTTAAAATCCCCCACCACCAACCATAGATCATCGCTCGGTTTATCCGCTAACAACACTGACCACAACGGAACTCGCTCTTGCTCAGTACACCTTGCATGGACGAAGGACAAATAAATGGGAGCCGACAGCACCTGGGGCGAGATTTTAAAGGACAGGTGTTGAAGAGATTCCCCAACAGGAGCACATTGGAAACCATTTTTATAGAACACCCAGATAGACCCCTCCCTATTAACCATCCAACTATCCATCTTGAGACGAGCACATATCATTTGGATGTCGCACGTCGAAACCTTAGGCTCACAAATAGCCACAAATTGAATCGAGAACTCGAAAATTAACCTTTTTAACCTACGAAAATTTGGAGTACGCGAGATACCCCGAATATTCCAGAATAAAAAATTTATCATCAGATAATGCAGAGAAGGAGTTAGAGCACAACTTCGCCTTCGAGCGTAGAGACCGATCACTAGGAGCTGAAGAGCGAACACCCTTACGTTCGGTTTAACAACTAGCTGAACATCATCCCCACCATTCACCTTCTCCTGAACCCGTTGAATTATTGGGTCAAGGTTAAAAATATCAATCACCAAGGAGCTAGCCTAACATTGTCGTTGCCCTCGCGGCGATAGGCTGCCAGCCCTTTGCTCAGCCATGGAAATGGCCTCCTCCTCCAACTGCCCATCGGAAACTGTAACGGCCCCACCTGTGAGGACCCGGATTTTTACTTATTTTAATCTTATTTTAATGGGTTAATTAATTATTTATCCACCCGTTTTCTCCAAATAATTTATTTCAATCTTTTTAGACCCAATTGCATGGAACTATAACTTGCTTATATTTTTAAAATGACTCGTTTCAAAATTTAATTTTTGAAAGCTCGTTAAGTGAGAATAGTGAATACGCGTTTGGAGACAATAATCGATTCGAGAATACAATAAGCTTGGAAAATTGGAGACTTGTACATTAGTCTTGAAATATGTATTTTTATATTTAAGTGTTCAATTATTAGCTAGTGATACTATCGTTATAAGAATTTCTTGGAAATTCCACTTTATTGAGCACAAATCGGAAATACGCGTTTTCGCGTGCACGATTAATTGAGAGATTTTAGACCTTTATTTTCAAACCATTAAGAGTGAATAATAATAGTATGAATGGAAGTGCATTAGAGGGTAGTTCCGAGAGGAATCGGGCACAAAATGCACTATTCCTAGTTGACTTTTGGGACACTTTTAGCCATACATTTAAGCTTCTCAAGGAAGCTTCATTTTCAGCAAAAACACTCTCTCTCCTTGCTCAAAGCAGCTGTGCACCATAGGAGGAAAAAGGGAAACCAAAGCTCTTCAATTCTTGCTTCATTTATTCACCAAATCATCTCAAAATTTACACACAACTTGCAAATCACTTGGTGATCATCTTAAGCTAGGAAAGGGGTTTCATTTGCACGGTTTTCTTGAGCTCCATTGGACCAAAAATTTCTGCCTTGATCATCTAAGAAGGTATACAATGATCAAACCCTTGATTCTTGATTTATAGAAGTTATCTTACACTTGCGAGTTTATAAATTCATATGGGTAGCTTTATTTATGTTGAAAATTTGGTGTGCGGGCTCTATGAAATCCCACAATGGCTTGGTGGACTGATTTGATGATATATGATGCTATTTATATTGGATTAGTGCTTAATCTAGTGGAAATACGTTGGGTTGTGAAGGAAAACTCAAAAGGAGAGAGTTGAGCAAAAGTGACAAATCTGCCATTGTTATTGCCGTGACCCTTAGTGCATTTTTTTGTGGTTCAATTGATTTGTTTATGATGTATACATGTTGTGTGGGTTGTGTGGAAGGTTTCCACAAAAAATTACATGATTTGGATGATTAAATGTTGAGTTTTCGAAAATTTGTCAAATCTGGAAATGAGTCCCGTATTACTCTGGCAGTGTTTTTGTTTCGGTCATAACTTTTTACTCCGATGTCAAAATCGAGTGCCTTTAGTGGCATTAGAAACTAGACACTTCCTTTTTTCCAATGGTATAAAATGCATGCCCTGATTCAACCTGAGTGAACCATACCAATCGTTTGAACATGACTGCCCTGTTTCGCTGATTCACTGGAGTGCAGGTTATGAGGTGCAACTTGATGCTTGAATATGGGCTAGTTGTGGACAGATTTTTAAAATGATTCCTTCTATGAACTTTTATCCTTATGAATGTAGTTTCAAACGCCACCAACCATGCTCAATTCCAAGTTGAATTGAGTGAGTTGTGGCCAAAGTTCGAAACTGATTCAGTGGTTGTAAACCCTCTTTTTGATTAGTAAATGCCTAAATCTTGATTGGGACTTGTTGTTTTGAAATTCTTGGTGTTGATCACCTACCAAATGTATCTTGGATTTTTTTAGATATTGTCTACACAAATGGACCATGTTTGAGAAGATTTCATTGGCCAAATGTTTAGAAAAGGAAAATTTACGTACGAGGCAGATTTGCCTTGGAAATTCTTGAAAATTTAGTGGCTTTGTTAACTGACCTTCCATACGAATTTTTGCATGAAATTTGACATAGGAATAGCCCTTATATGGTAGGATAATACTACCAAATTTGGTGCCATTCCAAGTCCTTCTCGATGCCCAACAGATGTTCCAAAGTCTGCTTTTCAAATTTGGAAAACTTTTCCTTTTCTCTTGGCCGAATGGTCAAATCTGATTTGGGGAGTTATATTTCGAAAATTGTGATGTCTGTGACAGCCCTACCTTCCCCTAAGGCGAACCAAAGAGGTTAGCGGACTGCCTGCCCAGCTCTCGCCAGGACTAACGGTGCAGTATAAAGCGATCTATCACGTTTGAAACTTATAACGCGCGCAACAAGGCAAAAGGGCAAAATATCCCAAAATAAAAGAAACGAACTCCAGAGTCGGCCATGAATAGTAACCGACCCGTCCGAAACCCAACCAAGCATCGAAAACATATACAACATAACATTAGCCATTTACAAGCCACAACGGCAAGCCAAAACCATTCACTAAGGAAGTACACATTCGATTTGCCTATCAAAAGGAAATGAATCCCGTGATACATTAGGGTTTCACTTCAAGAGCTATACAAAAGACATTTACAAGCTCAGTATGGCAATTGACTATCCAGTCCATTTTCAAAAGCAATTATATTCCTGTAAGGAAAACAAATAACACGGAATGAGCCAAAGCCCAGTGGTATACCACCCAATAAGCAATCAAAGTCATATAAGAATGAACCTTCATTTAAAGTGCGCAAATAAGCAATGAAGCAAAACGGTAAAAGGATACGGTCGGCTCTCAAGAGCCCAATTCCACGCTTGCCATCTTGATCCAATCTCATTGACACTCCGTCAATGTTAAGAGTACCAAACCGTAGACTTCACTATACTCCCATTCCTTCCACCCAACATACCCCAACCGGGCCCGCACTCCAATTCAGTAGTTTTTGGTAATACTCGAGTTTACCGGAACCAAGGGTCTCATTACCACAAGGTTCCCCAGTACAGTCCCCGTGGCATGATAATTTTCACGACCAAGCCCTCGCCGGCTCGATCCAATTAACTACCATACGGGGTTGAGCTCATAAATGCAGTAAGGCCGTTGGACATCGTCCAAACGACATCAATTCAGTTTCCATGAAATGGAATTCACCAACCAAGATATCCAGTTCAGTAATACAATAAAACGGTAGCCATTCAGTGACAATATCAAAAGAGGTGAGGGCGGTCAAGTACACCCTCACCTTAATCAATTCCAATATGCAAGTAAGCCTTCAAGGCATCACATAAACATTTAGCAAAGCCACATAGTAACCATTTAGTGAGTAGTATACTCACCAAGTGAGAAAATGGTGTTTCATACACCGTGATCACCAAGACGTCGTGAGCTACCGTCACGCCCTAGAATCACATAACAAATGCAATGAGACTCGAGAACGAGTCACCAAACAATGCTAAACACAACCCCAATAGGGTTTCATATGCATAAGTAGGCATGATAGCAAACCAGCAATTAATATATGACCTTAACTTAAGCCTTAATAGAAAAACCGTGTTTGATCTTATAATGCGGTAATGGCACAACTCTCACTACAATTATCGGTTGGGGGTGTTAGACCCACCGATTCGAAGCTATGAAACAGGGCTACAACAATGTAGAAGGGCACTCAATCCAGTTCCTAGCTTAACTAGGTCAAAATTGCAAAATACTAAACCAGAATTACCAAAACAGGTTTGCAAATCACCAAAAACTGTAATCAGTATATCTCTGTCCATACAAGTCCAATTGCCGAAATTCCAAAGGCATAAGTTAGCTAAGTCATCCAGCTACATTTCATCAGAAGACACCAACTCCAAAATTCAAACCAATTCCAGTCAAAATAGCCAATTACTATCGCAGTTTTCGCATTCTGTCCAAAGCAGAACAGCTACAGTAATTTCGTCATATCTCACTCCACACTAATCCAAATAACCTGAAATTTTGCAGGCACATCAAACTCACCAATACCTACAACTTTCATGTTTTGAGCAAAGTCAAATTCGGCCTCTAACCCTATGATCAAAAACCGGACAGAATTGGGGAATTAAGAACCCTAACTTTTCAATTTTCACACCAAATCCAAAATTGGTTGCATTTATCCACATTTCACATCCACTAGAGCCATTATAGTCCATTGCCAATCATCACAAACAACCACACCATCATAATCCAATTAAACCAGAAAAATCATCATAAAATGGAAAACTTCACCAAATCAATTCCAACCAAGATAAAAACCAGAAATTTCAGCACTCTTATCACTAGTAAGCACAACATAAGCATCATTAGGTGTAGTAGGGTGTTTCAAGCTTCACTTACCAAGAACCAAGAGAGAGAGGGATGTTGAACACCTTAGTCCTTCAAACAAAGTTCACCAAACAACTAACTAGCACTAGAAGGAAAGTTTTTATGGAGTAGAACTAACTTAAGCACTTGATTTGGTGGATTTTGGATCAATTGGAAGCTTGAAAAATGATGAAGTTCTTCTCCTTCTTGAGCTTGGGATGGCCGGCCAACACAAGGTAAGAAATGGTGAATTTTTATGATTTTTTTGAGATATTTAACCTTTGGTCAAGAAAGTCAAAATTGGGAATAGTAATTCTTAAAAAACTTCCAATGAGGAGGTGACACCTCCATAAATGCATTCTTATCTTTCTTTCCTCTCTCACATCAATCACTTCACACATTCTACTTATCACTTAACACCCGATAAATTTTAAACAGTATCCGAAACTTAACCTTATTGGCCGAATTTTTCCGAACTTTTCGCACTAGTGGGTCCCACGTCCACTATTTACTCTTAATTTTCTAAAAATTCTCCAATGCTAGAAAAATCATCTTAAAACTATAATTGCTCATAAAATCCACTAAGAAAATATTTCTAAGCCAGACAATGCAGAAAACATGCAATTCAGGGGAAATAAACCCTAGGATAATAATTAGGGTTTTATGGGTTCTCACACTCTCCCCCCCTTAAAAAAATTTCGTCCTCGAAATTTCTCACCTTAATTCTCGAAAAGGTTTGGGTATTTCTTTCGCATTTCCCCTTCCATTTCCCAGGTAGCTTCCTCAACTCCGTGGTTTCTCCATAGCACCTTCACTAGAGGAATCCGCTTGTTTCGGAGCTCTTTGACTTTTTGATCGAGTACTTGGACTGGTTTCTCTTCATAGGCCAGTGATTCATCTACTTCGATATCCTCCGGTTGTAAAACATGAGATGGGTCAGGATGGTACTTCTTTAGCATCGAGACGTGGAATACATCATGGATTCGAGAAAGACTGGACGGTAGCTCCAATCGATACGCGACCACTCCAACCCTCTGAAGGATCTTGTAGGGTCCGACGTACCGTGGTTGAAGCTTCTTTCCTTTGCCCGATGTAAGACTTCGTAAGGGTGTGATCTTGAGAAATACGTAGTCTCCAACTTCGAACTCCAAGTCTTTTCTTCGGTTATCCGCGTAGCTCTTTTGGCGACTTTGGGCAGTTTGAAGCCGTTGTCGTATCAACTTGACCTTCTCGTGAGCCTCTTCCATCCACGGAATAGTTGTCGGGTCCAGTGCTTTCTTTTCGCCAACTTCATCCCAGTAAATCGGTGAGCGGCATTTGCGTCCGTAGAGAGCTTCGTACGGAGCCATTTGAATCGACGAATGGAAGCTATTATTGTACGCAAACTCTACCAAGGTCATGTGTTGACCCCAGTTGCCTCCAAAGTCCAGAATGCACGTTCGTAGCATGTCTTCGAGAGTTTGAATCGTCCGTTCTGACTGGCCATCCGTCTGAGGGTGATAGGTTGTGCTCAAGTTGAGTTTCGTCCCCAGGGTTTCTTGAAACTTCTGCCAAAACCGAGACACAAACCGTGGATCCCGATCAGAGACAATGCTCACAGGTACACCGTGTAGTCTTACAACCTCATCCATGTACAATCGGGTCAATTTGTCCATTGAGTACTTCATGTTCACCGGCAAGAAATGGGCCGACTTGGTTAATCGATCAACGATCACCCAAACGGCATCGTGTCCTCTTTGCGTCCTCGGTAAACCGGAAACGAAGTCCATGGTGATGTTTTCCCACTTCCACTCGGGTATCTCCAAGGGTTGTAACAGACCCGATGGTTTTTGATGCTCTGCCTTCACTTGCTGGCAAATGAGACATTTTTGTACATATTGCGCGATTTCCTTCTTCATATTGTCCCACCAATAGGTTCCTTTCAGGTCTTGATACATCTTGCTGCTACCCGGATGGATTGTGTACTTAGATCTATGAGCTTCCTCCAGAATTTCTGTTTTCAATGCCTCATCCTTTGGTACCACTATTCGGTTCCGATATTTTACAATGCCCTCAGGACTCAAATTGAAGTCCGTTGTTTCTCCCTTATCCACTTTCTCTTTCCATCTTTGTACCATCAAATCTTCTTTTTGTGCCTCTTTAATACGTTCCAGTAGAGTGGAGATAACCCTAACATTGCCAAATATCACCTTATGGCTCCCTAGACAGGGTTTCCACTCGCACACGGATTCTAGCAAACCCCACTCCTTAATCATTAGCCCTGCTATTTGCACCTTACGACTTAAGGCATCTGCTACCACATTTGCCTTTCCCGGATGGTAATTGATCGTACAGTCGTAATCTTCCAAGAATTCCATCCATCGCCGTTGTCTCATATTCAGTTCCTTCTGGGAGAAGAGGTACCTAAGACTCTTGTGATCCGAAAACACTTCAAAGGTCACCCCATACAGGTAGTGCCTCCACTTTTTCAGAGCAAACACCACTGCAGCTAGTTCCAGATCATGAGTCGGGTAGTTCTGCTCGTGAAGCTTCAATTTTCTAGAGGCGAAAGCAATCACATTCCGATTCTGCATCAAAACGCACCCCAATCCTTCTCGCGATGCATCCGCATATACTACAAACCCGTCCACTCCCTTTGGCAAGACCAGTACTGGAGCCATGGTCAGTCTTTTCTTTAATTCCTGAAAACTTGTTTCGCATCGGCCGTTCCAGATAAACTGGCCATGCTTCTTTGTCAAGTCAGTTAAAGGTCCTGCCAGTTTAGAAAAATCTTTAATAAACCGTCGGTAGTACCCAGCTAGCCCTAGAAAGCTACGAATTTCCGTGGGGGTTTCTCGCCTCTTCCAATTCGTCACGGCCTCAACCTTCGCCGGGTCCACCGAAATACCTTCGCGGGAGATCACGTGCCCTAGAAACGCTACTCTCTCCAACCAGAACTCACATTTACTAAACTTGGCATACAACTGATGTTCCCTCAACGTCTGCAATACCATTCTCAAATGCTTCTCATGCTCCTCACGTGTCTTAGAGTAGACCAAAATGTCATCGATAAACACAACAACAAATCGGTCTAGATAGGGTTTGAAAACCCTATGCATTAGGTCCATGAAGGCGGCGGGAGCATTAGTCAGTCCAAAGGGCATAACGGCAAACTCGTAATGCCCGTATCTCGAGTTGAAAGCAGTTTTCGGAATGTCCTCCTTCCTGATCAACAACTGGTAGTACCCCTGTCGGAGGTCCAACTTCGAGAAGACCACTGCTCCTTGCAGTTGATCAAACAACTCGTCGATGTGGGGCAGTGGATACTTATTCTTGATCGTAACGTTGTTCAGCCCCCTATAGTCGATACACATCCTCAACGTGCCGTCCTTCTTCTTCACAAATAAGACCGGAGCTCCCCAAGGAGACTCACTCTCGTGAATGAATCCCCGCTCCAAAAGGTCTTGCAGTTGCAACTTAAGCTCCTTAAGTTCTGCAGGCGCCATTCGGTAAGGGGTTTTCGAGATAGGTGCGGTTCCAGGTAACAGATCTATTCGGAATTCTATCTCTCTTTCCGGAGGTAAGGCCACTAACTCATCAGGAAACACATCCGGAAATTCCCTCACTATGGCCACGTCTTCTACTTTTAACTTATCCGTAGGGGTGTTAATTAAGAAGGCCAAAAAACCTTGCGCCCCTCTACTTATCAGTTTTCTAGCTCGAATGCCCGAAAGGAGAGCAGATGAGGCTAACCTACCCCTTATATCCAACCTTAAGGTTGCCTCACCAGGAATGCGAAACTCCACTATCTTCGTTTTACAATCCAGTTGGGCGTTATATTTGGCTAACCAGTCCATTCCCAAAATCACATCGTACCCCTTAATGGACAAGCTAATCAGGTCTCCTAAAAACCTCCTTTCACCTACCCATACGTCGCAATCCCTATAGACCATACTAGTCACCAAACGTTGATTCCCCGTAGGTGTACTCACCTCTAAGTCATATGGTAAGCTAGCAGGTTTTATATCGATGCCACACATGAAATCAGGGTTAACAAACGAATGAGTGGCACCAGGATCAATTAAAACTTTGGCAAAGCGGTGGAAAATAGGGATCGTACCTTCCACCACCTCGGAAGAATCTGGGACCTGATGAGGCTCTAAGGAATATACCCTAGCTGGAACTTTAGGCTTGGATCCGTCTCCCTTGACTGGTCCAGTATTAGTCCTCGGCGGTAGCTGACTTCCCTGTCCGTCTTGTTTCAGGACCGGACATGTAGCCAGCTGATGGTCCGCACTTCCACACCGCAGACATTTCCCCAATTTCCTCCAGCAATTGTCCTCGGTGTGGTTTGTCTTTCCACAGTGCCCACAGGGACCACGAGGTGCCGAAGCCGAGCTGCTCTGGGTGTTTCCCCTGTGTCCTCGCCCAGCTTGGCCGCCCCTGAACGGAGTCCCTCTGCCTGATCCAGATTGTCGTCCACCCCCAGTTCCTCGTCCAAACTTCGAGGGAGTACTCTTCTCACCTTGTCCAGATGTACTCCCAGGAAAACCACGCTTCTTAGCCTGGAAGTTTCGGACCTGAAGCCGTGCACTCTCCACTCGCTGGGCTTTTTCCATTGCCTCGCTAAAAGTAGTGATTTGAGCCGCCGCGAGGTCTTTCTGGATCTCAACGTTCAAACCCTGAATGAAGCGCCTCACGCGTCGTTGCTCGGTCATAATTAATTCAGGCGCGAATTTGGACAGGCGGGTAAACTGACTCTCGTACTCCGCCACAGTCTGAGCCCCTTGCCGGAGCCGGATAAACTCGTCCTCCTTCCTCTCCTGGACTAGAGGAGGGAAAAACTTAGCATTAAATTCTCGGATGAAGTTCACCCAAGTCCTCTGTGTCTGTTCCCGCTCCCATTTCTGCCTAATGACGTTCCACCAGGAACGGGCAGCTCCCTCAAGTTGAAACACGGCAAATGTCACCTGCCGTTCCTCTGGGTAGTGTAGGGCCGCGAAGATATCAACCATTTTCTCAAGCCACTTCTCGGCGACGTCAGGGTCGGGTCCCCCAATAAACTTTGGCGGGGAAAACTTTTGGAAACGTTCTAGAGCTCTATCTTCGCTCTCATTATGATGGCCAGGGTTTCCGGGGTTTCCAGGGTTAGGGTTTGGGTTCTGGCCCTGTTGTTGCACTACTTGTGCAAGTAGGTTGGTCATTTGCTGCATAGCAGCAGCTATTTGAGCATTGGGGTCTATTTGGGGTTCAGGAATTGGGCCAGTAGAAGCTTCCCCAGTTTCTCTAACCGGTGTGGGTTGTCTAATACCGCGCCCACGCCCCCGACCACTTCGTGTACCTTCCATGAGTTCACTCGGTCTAGGCAAAAGTACTAATCCAAAGCAGTAATAAAGCAAGTAAGTAACACATAAACTTGAACATTAACACACAGTTATACGTCGCAAACATGAGCACAAACACACATATATACAAGCCAAACATTTATACAAGCAGTCAGTCAAGTACGGCCAAAGCACGTACGTACACAAAAGTTCCACCTGAGGATAGGCCTATCAAAAGAAATTTACACGGAGCTAACTCTACATCCATAACGGTTAGCTAACGCTCTATCCCTATCCCTATGTACATTCAAAAACCACCACTATCCAAAAGAGGCCTAAAAGTCAGGGCCTAGTCGGTCGCTGGGGTCTGGGACCCAGGCGATGGGGTAGACTCCTCCCCAGGGTCGGCCTCCGCACACGAAGCCTCATCACTACATTCTTCCAGGCCGTCGTCACATAAATTAAGGATCGCCTCAGCGCGACCCCGGACCTTGCGAGCTCGCTTGAGCTCTCGCTCTCGTGCCTCCCTCAGTTGGGCGCAAAGGTCGTCAACCCTATCTTCAGCCTCAAGCACATCGTATTCTAGCTCCTTTATACGCGCAGCTTGCTTATCCTTCGTCGCCCTATCCTGAATCGCATCGACCTCAAGGCGAGCATTCTCTCTAGCCAATACCTTGCGCTCTTTATCCAGCGCAAACACGAGGGTGTTCGGGTAGGCATACCTCTCCTTACATGGACACCGTCGAAGACGGTTCGAAGGGCTCCAACGAATGACGGCCCCTCCCGGCCGTATCTGATAGGGGATCACGGGGAGTACTTTACGAGGTCTAGCCCCCGAAGGACTAGCACTAGGGTCACCCTGTTCGGCCATCCTACATCACAAGAACATGCAATCGTAAATATAAGCTTAAAGGCCAAAAACAACAATCCACAAGTCAAACAGTCCTATAACACCCAGGCTAATTCAAACCTAGGCTCTGATACCACCTGTGACAGCCCCACCTTCCCCTAAGGCGAACCAAAGAGGTTAGCGGACTGCCTGCCCAGCTCTCGCCAGGACTAACGGTGCAGTATAAAGCGATCTATCACGTTTGAAACTTATAACGCGCGCAACAAGGCAAAAGGGCAAAATATCCCAAAATAAAAGAAACGAACTCCAGAGTCGGCCATGAATAGTAACCGACCCGTCCGAAACCCAACCAAGCATCGAAAAACACATACAACATAACATTAGCCATTTACAAGCCACAACGGCAAGCCAAAACCATTCACTAAGGAAGTACACATTCGATTTGCCTATCAAAAGGAAATGAATCCCGTGATACATTAGGGTTTCACTTCAAGAGCTATACAAAAGACATTTACAAGCTCAGTATGGCAATTGACTATCCAGTCCATTTTCAAAAGCAATTATATTCCTGTAAGGAAAACAAATAACACGGAATGAGCCAAAGCCCAGTGGTATACCACCCAATAAGCAATCAAAGTCATATAAGAATGAACCTTCATTTAAAGTGCGCAAATAAGCAATGAAGCAAAACGGTAAAAGGATACGGTCGGCTCTCAAGAGCCCAATTCCACGCTTGCCATCTTGATCCAATCTCATTGACACTCCGTCAATGTTAAGAGTACCAAACCGTAGACTTCACTATACTCCCATTCCTTCCACCCAACATACCCCAACCGGGCCCGCACTCCAATTCAGTAGTTTTTGGTAATACTCGAGTTTACCGGAACCAAGGGTCTCATTACCACAAGGTTCCCCAGTACAGTCCCCGTGGCATGATAATTTTCACGACCAAGCCCTCGCCGGCTCGATCCAATTAACTACCATACGGGGTTGAGCTCATAAATGCAGTAAGGCCGTTGGACATCGTCCAAACGACATCAATTCAGTTTCCATGAAATGGAATTCACCAACCAAGATATCCAGTTCAGTAATACAATAAAACGGTAGCCATTCAGTGACAATATCAAAAGAGGTGAGGGCGGTCAAGTACACCCTCACCTTAATCAATTCCAATATGCAAGTAAGCCTTCAAGGCATCACATAAACATTTAGCAAAGCCACATAGTAACCATTTAGTGAGTAGTATACTCACCAAGTGAGAAAATGGTGTTTCATACACCGTGATCACCAAGACGTCGTGAGCTACCGTCACGCCCTAGAATCACATAACAAATGCAATGAGACTCGAGAACGAGTCACCAAACAATGCTAAACACAACCCCAATAGGGTTTCATATGCATAAGTAGGCATGATAGCAAACCAGCAATTAATATATGACCTTAACTTAAGCCTTAATAGAAAAACCGTGTTTGATCTTATAATGCGGTAATGGCACAACTCTCACTACAATTATCGGTTGGGGGTGTTAGACCCACCGATTCGAAGCTATGAAACAGGGCTACAACAATGTAGAAGGGCACTCAATCCAGTTCCTAGCTTAACTAGGTCAAAATTGCAAAATACTAAACCAGAATTACCAAAACAGGTTTGCAAATCACCAAAAACTGTAATCAGTATATCTCTGTCCATACAAGTCCAATTGCCGAAATTCCAAAGGAATAAGTTAGCTAAGTCATCCAGCTACATTTCATCAGAAGACACCAACTCCAAAATTCAAACCAATTCCAGTCAAAATAGCCAATTACTATCGCAGTTTTCGCATTCTGTCCAAAGCAGAACAGCTACAGTAATTTCGTCATATCTCACTCCACACTAATCCAAATAACCTGAAATTTTGCAGGCACATCAAACTCACCAATACCTACAACTTTCATGTTTTGAGCAAAGTCAAATTCGGCCTCTAAACCTATGATCAAAAACCGGACAGAATTGGGGAATTAAGAACCCTAACTTTTCAATTTTCACACCAAATCCAAAATTGGTTGCATTTATCCACATTTCACATCCACTAGAGCCATTATAGTCCATTGCCAATCATCACAAACAACCACACCATCATAATCCAATTAAACCAGAAAAATCATCATAAAATGGAAAACTTCACCAAATCAATTCCAACCAAGATAAAACCAGAAATTCAGCACTCTTATCACTAGTAAGCACAACATAAGCATCATTAGGTGTAGTAGGGTGTTTCAAGCTTCACTTACCAAGAACCAAGAGAGAGAGGGATGTTGAACACCTTAGTCCTTCAAACAAAGTTCACCAAACAACTAACTAGCACTAGAAGGAAAGTTTTTATGGAGTAGAACTAACTTAAGCACTTGATTTGGTGGATTTTGGATCAATTGGAAGCTTGAAAAATGATGAAGTTCTTCTCCTTCTTGAGCTTGGGATGGCCGGCCAACACAAGGTAAGAAATGGTGAATTTTTATGATTTTTTTTGAGATATTTAACCTTTGGTCAAGAAAGTCAAAATTGGGAATAGTAATTCTTAAAAAACTTCCAATGAGGAGGTGACACTTGTCACCTCCATAAATGCATTCTTATCTTTCTTTCCTCTCTCACATCAATCACTTCACACATTCTACTTATCACTTAACACCCGATAAATTTTAAACAGTATCCGAAACTTAACCTTATTGGCCGAATTTTTCCGAACTTTTCGCACTAGTGGGTCCCACGTCCACTATTCACTCTTAATTTTCTAAAATTCTCCAATGCTAGAAAAATCATCTTAAAACTATAATTGCTCATAAAATCCACTAAGAAAATATTTCCAAGCCAGAAAATGCAGAAAACATGCAATTAAGGGGAAAATAAACCCTAGGATAATAATTAGGGTTTTACGGGTTCTCACACTCTCCCCCCCTTAAAAGAATTTCGTCCTCGAAATTTCTCACCTTAATTCTCGAAAAGGTTTGGGTATTTCTTTCGCATTTCCCCTTCCATTTCCCAGGTAGCTTCCTCAACTCCGTGGTTTCTCCATAGCACCTTCACTAGAGGAATCCGCTTGTTTCGGAGCTCTTTGACTTTTTGATCGAGTACTTGGACTGGTTTCTCTTCATAGGCCAGTGATTCATCTACTTCGATATCCTCCGGTTGTAAAACATGAGATGGGTCAGGATGGTACTTCTTTAGCATCGAGACGTGGAATACATCATGGATTCGAGAAAGACTGGACGGTAGCTCCAATCGATACGCGACCACTCCAACCCTCTGAAGGATCTTGTAGGGTCCGACGTACCGTGGTTGAAGCTTCTTTCCTTTGCCCGATGTAAGACTTCGTAAGGGTGTGATCTTGAGAAATACGTAGTCTCCAACTTCGAACTCCAAGTCTTTTCTTCGGTTATCCGCGTAGCTCTTTTGGCGACTTTGGGCAGTTTGAAGCCGTTGTCGTATCAACTTGACCTTCTCGTGAGCCTCTTCCATCCACGGAATAGTTGTCGGGTCCAGTGCTTTCTTTTCGCCAACTTCATCCCAGTAAATCGGTGAGCGGCATTTGCGTCCGTAGAGAGCTTCGTACGGAGCCATTTGAATCGACGAATGGAAGCTATTATTGTACGCAAACTCTACCAAGGTCATGTGTTGACCCCAGTTGCCTCCAAAGTCCAGAATGCACGTTCGTAGCATGTCTTCGAGAGTTTGAATCGTCCGTTCTGACTGGCCATCCGTCTGAGGGTGATAGGTTGTGCTCAAGTTGAGTTTCGTCCCCAGGGTTTCTTGAAACTTCTGCCAAAACCGAGACACAAACCGTGGATCCCGATCAGAGACAATGCTCACAGGTACACCGTGTAGTCTTACAACCTCATCCATGTACAATCGGGTCAATTTGTCCATTGAGTACTTCATGTTCACCGGCAAGAAATGGGCCGACTTGGTTAATCGATCAACGATCACCCAAACGGCATCGTGTCCTCTTTGCGTCCTCGGTAAACCGGAAACGAAGTC
>NW_020862396.1:0-21586 GCF_003713205.1 Coffea eugenioides | reverse complement strand
TAAGAGTTTCGGCCAAGACGCTAAGAATGAAGATGATTTTTCGGTCAATTTTGGTTATTTAGTAAAGTTGAGGTAAGATGGTCAAAGTCCAAGGTTGAATAAGAAAGTGACACTTGTCACCTTTTAGGCTTAAAGCTATCCTTTTGTCTCTCCAATGTTAATCCATCTAGGTAACCTCTAATTACCTCTTAACACCTAGTAATTTAATCCATTTACGCAAAACTTAACCTAATTGGCCGAATAATTCGTACTTAACGCACTAGCGGGTCTCACGTCCAATGTATACTCCTAAAATCTCATGAACTAACTTATACTAAAAAAATGATTTAAAAACTGTATTCACTCATAAAAATTATCTAAAAAATTTTTCTAATAAAGAAAATAAAGAATAGGCGTTCAAATAAAAAAAATAAAGCCTAGAAAATAAGAAAATTTTGGGTTCTCACACTTTCTCCATGTAGTTCAAGGCTGCGAAGATGTTAATCACTGCCTCTAACCACTGTTCAGCCACATCTGGATCAGGCCCTCTAAGGAATTTAGGAGGTGCAAATTTTTGAAACCGCTCCAGAGCCTTATCCTCTCCTATCTCGGGATTCTGGGGTTGATTTTGTGACGGCCCCACCTTCCCCTGGGCGTACCCTAGGGTTTAGCGGACCGCCTGCCCAACTCTCGCCAGGACTCACTCACTCACATCAAATAAAATAAGATGCAATCTCAATAATAAACGAAATAATAGTTCCCAAGTTTGGAACATACGAATACATCCATTTCTATCTCAACCAACCATACAGTCCCAAATACATCAAAAGATTTAAGTTCTTAGTACATTCAACCCTAATCGAGCGACTGGTGCGAGTACAATTACAAAAGTCAACACAACTAGACTACGCTAGTCTGTACACGTCTCACGCCTCGCTCGTACCCCTGTAAGGAAAACAAATGGCGTGGAATGAGCTAAAAGCCCAGTAAGGTTCCAAATAACCAGTTTTAAAAGTACGAATATCAACGTAGCAAATTAATGAGCATCAAGAGTTCATAAAAGTGAACAATAATACTCAAGTACAAAATCTCAAAGTGAGCGAGTGTAAAGTTTTAAAAGAAACAATAACACTACATGTAACGATCATCTCAAGGTATAAGGATACGGATGGCTCTCAGGAGCCAAATTCCCATTGCATCACCAGGAGCTTGATCATGTAATAGTTGACACTCCGTCAACTTTCAAGTAAAGAAACCAATCTAGTAGAGCACCACTTACACTAATCTACGTCCACCATTCAAACCCCCTACTGGGCCCAAAATCCTCAATAAACACTGGTGGTAATACTCGAGTATACCGATTAGTCGAGGAGATATCACTCCACTCGACAAAACAAAAGACCCAGGGTTCATTACCCAATCGACCAAGCCCTTGCCGGCTCGACTCGAGTAACTCGCCACAGGGTTTCTGGAATTCCAGGAAGTGCGCACCATATACAAATATATCAAATCCATTGCAACAATAAACAAGTATATCTCATATTAGGGCAAGTGCGATAAAGTACACTCTTGCCCGATCAAACAAATGACATATCATTAAATCATATTGGTCAAGTATTGAAAACAAGAGTCCAGTTCAATCAGGTATTTGGAAGCACTCACCAAAAGTCTAGTGCCTCTCAAAATCACGTTCAGGTCCAACTCCTTGGTTGGAGTCCAAATCTGCGATAAAATATCATTTACAAAGGTAAAACTCTCTAGAGTTCGAAACATAGGAGTTTCGCTTCAAGAAAATCAAGTAAATGCAACTCGTTTAAGTAATATTCATGCTTGCTCATTTAAGTTTGATCAAGACGTGATTTAGACTCTAGAAATCGTACTTTGGTGTCAAAGACCGAAAAATCGTATTTTGAAAGGGGTCACTACGTTCACTTTTCAGGGGTACGAGTTCCGGCAAAATTTTAGCTCATATCCCTCGACTACAGAAGATGCAAATAGCCTAGATGGTTCAAGTGGTATTCGCTCTCAAGGCTTACTCAAGTCGCGAATATATTTCTCTAGTCCTCGGGCGTAAATTTGGGCAGCACGCCCTTTGTGTTTACCTATTTTTCAGCCATTTATGGCTTCATTCTTTTCCTCAATCAATCCCAAAGTCACACACAAAATCATCTCATTTCAATAGCCATTCCATTCTCATCTAAAAGTCACTCTTACTCACCAAATTTAGTACACACTCTGCACCGATTACCCACATTACGAAAAGGCATAAAAACCCTAATTTATTATAACGATGAAGGTAAAAAGGAAACCCTTGTTTTTATGATTATTTGTAGCTATTGGGGTAGCGAATGTATATTAAAGTCATTGTAAAGTAATAAATTCGAATAAATTCCAAATTAATGGAAATTTTAAGAAAAATATAAAGAATTTTACGGGTCCTCACAGATTCACTGGCATCTGACCTTGTTGATCTACCAATCGCGCTAAGATATTTGTCATTTGTTGTATCGTCATTGCTACTTGATCTCCGGCCTCAACCCTCGGTCCACGATCTTGCTCAGCTATTGTTTCTCTTTCATTTTTTGGTTCTTGAGCTTGCCTAGCCCCACGGCCACGACTAGCTCCACGTCCACGACTACGTCTCCCCTTAACATGCCACAAGCCAAATACATACGGTAGCAATACAGAGGCAAAACAAAAGAAAACACGACATACCGTTCCACACTCGATTAAAATATTCCCCGTCCAATCTCTCACTTCTCTTACCATCGGAACTAGACGTCCGTTAACTCCTGGCACTTACTCTCACCAAACATTAGCCCATTCCTATTCCCCGCAATAAAGATCGCAAGTCCTTAGTATTGCCCTCAACTCCCGCTTACTCGGGTACAAGAATCCGAGACAATTCACCACTCGAGCTGGCCAGTCCTAAGAGTAAATTATCTACAATCGAGATTCCCACCTGACGTACATATCTATTGTCTTCAAGTACCATGAGAAGATAAGACCTATAATATATTCATGATTCATAGCTTTATGCTCAAAAGATGGCACTTAATCCTTTATACTTAATTCATGAATCAGGACCATAACACTACTTTGGTCCATAGCTCACTCCGGCGCAGAGACCACGCGAAGAGGCTCTGATAACCAACCTGTGACAGCCCCACATGACCCTAGAGGTGAAACCAAAGGTTTGGCCGGACCAACTGCCCAATCTCGCCAGGACTCGATCGCTCTATGAGTGAAATTAAGATACAACCTCCGAGAACTAGCTAAAAATTGTGAGAACCCTAAAAAATTGTCACATTTTTCTAGCCATTCTCACTTCCCCTTTCAAATTGAAAATTCGTTAACACATTGTTTAAAGAAGGGTTTCGTCTGTGCATTTATGTGAAACGTGTGATTGTGTAATAAAGTGTAGATTTGTTGAATATATATCTTTGTTGGAATACGGATCGTATGTGGCAATGTGAACTTGGAAGAAATTTCTGCTGAAATGTTTTGTACAAACCGGCCGGAAATCCCGGCCAGTTTTTTGGCCGGATTGCTTGAGGGATTTGAAAAAAAAAAAATTTGGTTTAGCTTCACTGCCTTGAATCCGGCCTGGAATCCGGCCGCGATTCTGACGTCACGTTCCGGCAGTCATACTTTGACTAGCTGCTTTTTCTTCCTTCTTATTCTTGTTTTTGGTATGGCTGAAATATCTTCACTTTGCTCCTTGGCTTAGCGCGTTGTCTTGGAGAGAAACCAAGAAAGCTCTTCTTCATTTCCCTAGTTAATTTGTGCCAAATCTTGAGATGCTAGCGTTTTGGACTGTTCAAACTACTCCGTACAAGGGCTAGCTAAGAAGGGTTAAAGGTAATAGTCGGAGTTGTTTTTGGACGGGAAAGCTTTAAGTTCCTACTTTCTTGAGTTATAAGGTGAAGTTGCTGAAGAAAAGTTCCTTTGTTGTGTTTGATAATGGGTCTACTAGTGTTAGTAGTGGTTAATATGATGCTATATTGGTGGATGATCATGGTTTTAAGTCAAGTTGGACCCATTTTCTGATTTATTGAGGATTATTTCTGATTTTATATGATAATCATGGGTTGGTCTTGGATTGCTGGATTAAAATGGTGTTATGAAGTTTTTGTGCGTTAATTACGATCAAATGCGGAAAATTTCCGCTTGTGGGATAAATTCCGGTTCTAGGGTTTTGATTTGGGGGTTTTCTTATGGTTGACTCTTAAGCTTCTAATTGGCTTTGATTGAAGGGTATTATGGCCTAATTGGATGTGTTTTATGGTTTTTGAATCGTATGTGTGATTGTGCTTAATTGTTATGAGAAAGGGTTTTTGATTGTAGGGTGAAAGTGAAGAATTTAAGGGGGAAATGCCGTCCGTTTATTTTCTTGTAATGTGAGTGAGTTAAAGTGGTTTTGGAAATGTGTTTTGTGTCAAGTTGGGCGTATTTCATGGAAAACTACATTGGTGCTCTCGAAGGATGTTCGAGAAGCTACTTTCTATTTGCACTTTTATATTTCCGCTTGGTGAATATCATGACCGTTTTACCATTTTAAAACATGATACCTCTTCAATTTGAAACTCCAAATGTTTACTTACTCCTTCCCAAAAGAAAGAGGTATGAATTAGGGTTTTTTGGCTATGAGAAAACTACTTTCAAGTGACGTTTTAAATGTGAAATTAAGGTATTTTGTCCTCCTTCTCACGTGATTTTCATCACGACATTTGTATATAATGTTTACTTGATTATAAGTTGATTTTGAGTCACATAAACAATTCAGAAAGAATATTTCTGGTATACTCGAGTATTACCATTCCTGTTCCTGTTTGGCGTTCGGGCCCGGTAAGGGGGTACGTTTGGTGAACGGGATTTTGGCGTTAAAGTGGTGTTCTACTGGACTGGTTTCTTTATTTGAGCGTTGACGGAGGGTCAACGAGACTGGATCAAGTATTGCAACGGGAATTTGCCTCCTGAGAGCCACCTGTATCCTTTACATTGTGGTGTTCATTCATTTCTAGTATTTGATGTGAATAAGTGCCTTAAAAGTGTTTTCTCTTGATTTCTACTGTTTATAATTTTGGTACCTCATTGAGCTTCTAGCTCACCCCGTCCCGTTATCCTTGTTTTCCTTACAGGGAACCATCTTTTGGACCAATGATCATTTTGAAGAAAGAATAGAGCTTGTATAAATACCTTTTTGCATAGCTCCTTGGAAGTTGGAAAACCCTAAATGTACCTTGATCCAAATATTTCCCTTTGGATTTGTAAATTTGAAACGTATGTGTATAAAACTGTTTAACCATGTTCATGTATCCTATTTGGTTTGGAAATGTTTTCTCCTGAGTTATATGACATTATCTGTATTCGATTGGATTTTGGCTGGCTGGTGACGTGGCAGTCACTATTCATTTGCGGTTCCAATTTTTTTTCATTTTTTCGTTTTCGTTTTGCGATTTTGCGCTATTTTCCTTCGGAAGGTCTTAGATTGTGTATAACTGTCTTAGTAGTCCTGGCGAGAGTTGGGCAGGCGGTCCGTGTGGCGACCCTACTTCCCTCTAAGGCGACCCGAGGGTTGGCGGGCCGTCTGCCTAACTCTCGCCAGGACTCACGCAAGAAATCTAGCCCAAATCCTTCTGAAGTATAGCCTAAGCTATTACAATATTGATCCACCAAAATGAACCAATAACCAAGACCACATTAACTTCAGAGATAACAGCACTTTAAGATAGCGACTCGTCGATTCTTAAATACTTTACGCGTTACAAACCACGGAATAAAGCCAAACAAATCCCATTTAACAAATTCATGCAAGCCAGATACATTCTTACAAGCCAAGTAACAAAACCAGGGTTTGCACTTTTCCAGCTTCAAGTGGCAACCCAAAACAAAGCTACACTGTTTAATTCGAATTACATTCATAACAAGTAAAGTAGATTTCAAATCTTTCTCACATGCCAAGACCTGTCAAGGAAAACAAAATAACGTGGGGTGAGCTAAAGCTCAGCGGTGCCCCAAAACATGCAATCACATAAAACAAATAGCGAGTATTAACTTCAATTAAAGTAAACAATTAGGAAAGCATTTAACAGTACAAGAAAGGATACAGGGCTCTCAGAAGCCATTTTCCCCACGAGCTTGATCAAAATTTTTCGTAGTCGACCCTCCGTCAACTTTCAATACCTAAGGTCCGTGTAGATCTTTTCATTTTTTTTCTTAACTCCAATCACCAATCTTACCCCTGTACCGGGCCCGCACGCCAAGCATGAAAGTGGTAATACTCGAGTATACCTTAGACTAGTCGAGGGATTCACCCAACGACGTTACGTCCAACACTTATAGACTCCCTCGCCCAACGACTTTACGTCCAACACTTATAGACTGGTCGAGGGATTCACCCAACGACTTTACGTCCAACACTTATAGCAAGCGCAAGCTAAATATTCACGAAAAACACTTCAAACAAGTCACCACTCGAAAGGCTAGTGTGATAAGTACACACTGCTCACTTCGATGGATCAGCAATCATTTTCCAATTATCGCATATCGAGTCACGAAAGCACTTTAACCAAATAGGCATAGAACAAGCAGGGACACTCACCAAGAGTGAAGCTCAAAAGTCAAGCTGGGAATCGAAGTCCACGCCCTCGCTAACCTAGAAAACCAAGTTTTTAAAACTATAAGTTTTACTATACAAGTTCTTGGTTTATATATATATAAGAGATTATCTAGTATATACCTAGTTGTATTTTCTCGAGATAACTTGACATTTTTTTTCTTGGAATTAAGATTAGCAAAGGTGATAAAATGTTTCATATAGTTTCCTAAAAAAAAATACTTTTCTTTCTAGAGGTGCAACTAGAATTACTTTACTTCAAGTAAGTTTTCTTGCCGAACAAGTTTTCTACGCTTTTTAGTTAAAGTTATTAAAATCTAGCGTTTTTAACAATTTTCCTCTAAATAACTGGCCAGGAATAATTTCACGAAAAACTTAAAGTTTAGAAGTTAATACAATTATTTCCTAAAAGTAATAAAACTAGTTTAAGCAAAGAAAAGAAATAACTAGTTGGCAAGGCTTTAAAAAATCCCGACACCCGAATTTTTAACACTATCGTACTATACTCAAATTCTATAGCTTGACACTAGAACAAAAATATTTCAACAAAGCTTGGTTTAAAAGTGCTCGAGTTCCAAGGACCAAACGGATTTCACGATTCCAAATTCATTTGAATATTATACTCCAATTTGCCAATATAGATAAATCTCATTCCAAGCATCAATTTCACTAGGGTTTCGTCAATCATTAGCCCTAGGTTCCAAAAGGTTCATTTCTAATCAAAAATTAAACAAATGGAGTCCGAGACATCAAAACAATTCCAACTCATAAATCATGAATTTTCCAAATGCATTGCGGCCAAATCACGTAAACAATTCCATCAAAATTATAACTCTTGTAAAGATTACTCAAATGTCCAAGGTTTCATCAATCATTAGCTCTTGGTATCAAACAATCATTTCTTACCGCAAATCAACCAAAATTCAACTGTTAAGAATCAATAAAATGTTCATGAAAACAGGAACAAGATACTATACAATGTTTTACTCAAGATTGCAGCCAGTTATCATGAAATTTCAAAAACAATATAAGAGTTTCAGCTCCTCTCTCACTCGGCCATTAAACAAGTTTCCAGCAACATGACTTCAAATTTTCAACAAAGTTCCTGTTTTACTTGCATAAAACACTAATCGCTTAACATACATTCTGTCCAACCTAAACTAGAACAAATAACATATAATTCCAGCAAATAATTCCACCAAGAAACCACAATAAATCCGTCCTCAGCTAATTAAAATTTTCAGCAGCTCGACAGTTTAAGTACAACTATCTTCCTCTTATTTCTTCATTTAACTCACTCCCAACTTAACATGCAAAGGATTGTTATCATGCTACGGTGTACCTTAAGCAGCAATATGAAATTTACAGCCAAGGTTTCGAAGGAAAAAGTAGATAAAATTTCTTTTTCCCTCTCTCGGCCAAATTAGAAAGGTCTTAGCAGCAATCAGCTTTAAAGACAAGAATATCTCCAATAATCTCTTCATTTCGTACTCAAATCTAGCATGCATGTTAAAACTAAAGTGTTATGCAATGTGTCAAGCCTTAATGTAAGAATTTAGAACCAAAATTCGTAAAGAAATCTGGAAAATTCTTTCCCTCGGCTGAAACTGGAAAATTTTCAGCATGTTTCTTCATGCGATCTCGACCCAGAATTCCATCCTTTACCCAGGTTTTCTTCAACTAAACTTCACTTAATACCTAAAGCTAACATACTACATGCATTTCATAACACAATTTTCCATTTGACAGCAATTACGGCTGCAAACAAACATGAAATCTCTCGGCTATTCCAGAAAAATTTCCAGTAGCTTAGTTAGTCGTTAATCTGGATTTTTCCTCGGCTAAATCTTTGTATTTTGTACTCAAAACTAACATGTATGACTAATTAATGAATTTACTATCAGTTCTAGTCCAAATCAGGTTCGGACATCAACAACATTCATCCACAATTCCAGAATTTTGTTCACTACTCTCGGATGAGCTTGCATGCAGCAGATTCCTGTTTCATTTTTATTTTCTAGCGTAATCCGGACTAATTAACTTCATGCACGGCTTAATCATCTTGTTTTCAGTTAGCTAATCACATTTCTAAGCTCAGATTACCTCAGATGAACAAATTTAAAGCTGCATTTCCAGATTAAGCTCTCGGCAAACCCCTATTTCTTTACATCAGATTTTTCCTAAGTCTCAATTCATCATCCGAATGTACAACCACCACATGCATGTCCATAGATAACTTCATTTACCTCTGATCAACTAATCTAAGTCCAGAAATTACCTCAAATGGCAGCTCAGCTCACGCGATAGGAAGCTGAATTTTTTTTTTCTTTTTTTTTCCTCTCCTCTCGGCTTGCTCAGCAACTCGGTACGCAGGTCTGAGCTTGGTGGATGTAGGCTGTGGTGTTGCAGTTGGAGGTGAAGAAAGAAATGGCAGCTCTCGGCTCTCTCTTTTCTCTCCAGCTTGCGACCAGAATAGCATGAAGAGCTCGGCTCTTTTCTCTCTCTCGGTTCAAGGCAAAAGAAGGAAGTGAAGTGTTGTTGTGAGTTGGAGGTGAAATGGAGATGAGCCGCGGTAAGGGAGGTGCAGTGTTTGAGTGGAGAAAAATGCACCCGGCAGCAATGAAATGTTTGGATTTGAAGGCTGGCCAATGCAGCTCGGTGGTTGCATGGTTATTTTCGAGATGGTGGAGGGCTAAATTGGTCTTTTCACATTTCGTCCAAATTTTCACTTAAGTCCTCAATCCTAATCAAATTCCAAAATTTGCCCCAAATGCAATTTGAATACCTACTAGTATACTAATCTCGCAAAGTTCAATTATAGAGATTTTAACGTCCTAAGTGTACCCAGTGTACCTGTAACGGTTTATCTAATATATATCGATTCATCTTAATTCTAGGGTTCCCGTTAACACTTAACATTATTAACGATTAAAACTAGTTATCGAAAATTCAAGGAATTAATCTTAAAACAATAAAATAGTTTATATCAAGAAATATTATTCTAACTTGGCGAGAATCAAATAATTCAATATTTTGCACAATTAAATTATTTATAACATAAAACTATTTTTACGTACTTATTTAAGAACAAGTAGAATTAAAGCTAGAATTTATTTAAGAATCAAAAATGCAAAATGAAATATGCATACATGAATATATATATATAGGTATTTTTTCGAGGTTCTCACAGTCCGCCGAACCCTTTGGTTCGCCTTAGGGTAAGGTGGGGCTGTCACATCTGAATTTTGTAATGGTTCTCGCCCTAGAGCTTGGCACGGGTTGGATGTATGACGAATTGAGAACCTTGTATATTCGATAGTTGTACTCTCTTTTGAGATAGAAATGTATATAAGTTTCGTTTTTAGTTTTGGATTGTTGCTATATTTATTCTGTAGACACCAAATTTTAGCTCAAGTTCATTTACTCTTTATTTCTTAGTTTTTGTTTTTGTCATGTTTGTTTTATTCATTTTTAGTTTTTAGTTTTTTAAGTTTCTGTTGTTATTTTATTTTTAAGCTTTTAGCATGGAATTTCTCAAAAGAAAAAAAAGAAAACAATGGAAAATGTAGAAAAAGATTGAAAAATGTCCATTTTTGTTGTTTTAGTGGTTTAGATTTTTTTTAAATTATTATTATTATTGTTACTTAGTTTTGTTGACAATTTTGTTAATTTGTTATTATTATTTATTTATCTTTATTTTTATCAATTTTGCTTGATGAAAAAAGAAAAAAAAAAGAAAAAAGAAAAATGATGATGAGAATCGCGGCACGCAAGCTGCGTTTTGGTCGCAGCTTGCAAGAGAACTTTGGGGCAGCCCCTGGCTGCAAATTGCAGAAGAAGGACTGAAGGTTTTAGGGTTGGGTACCCCGTATAAGTAGAATGAAAAGCTACAGCCGCAAGGGGGGAAGTTGGAGAGAGTTAAGCGGCTGAAAAGAAAACAAAGGAGAGGAAGCTTTTCTGGGCAAAACAAAACCGAGAGAAAAGGAAAAAATCTGGGCTGAGGTCTGAGAGAGAAAGAGAGTAGGGAGCAAGAGGGGAGAGCAAGAAAGAAACCATAGGAGGGAATCACGGCTGGGCAAAAGCTTGGAGATTTCGGAGGGAGAGAAAATAGAAGGAACGGCAAAAAGAAAAACTGAGAGCTGAGGGATTGAGAGTAGGGACAGCGAGAGAAAAACTGAAAGAGAGAGCTGGGGTTAGGGGTGGTAGGAAGAAAAAGGGCTTAGAAGATCCAAGAAAGCGAGAGAGAGAATCGGGGAGGCAAAAGGGGGCGGCTGAGAAGAAAAATCTGGAGCGGCTAAGAGGGAGGAAAGGATACGGCGGAGAGCAAGGAGGAACTGCCAACCCTCACGCCATTTAGCAGCTGCGGACCTTCATCAAGAAAAGCTCGCGTACTGTAAGTGGTTCTTCTTTTCTTTCTTTCAGTACCTTGAAGCTTTCAAGCATGAATTTGTATGTGGGTTATTATGTGTATTCCGAATATGTGTGATGGAAAACCTATGAATCCAAAAAGCTGTTAACTTTCATGTTTTTCTTTCCTCCGTAAGCAGCATGCCCATGATCCGTGAGTTGCAAATTCATTCCTAGTGTCTTGTTTTTTTTTTACGATTTGGGTTTAGGAAGATTAACAAGGGTCTGCCGCAACAGGCCTTGACTTTGTTTTGTTTTGTTACAGCGGTTTTTTTAAAAAAGACAACCTCTTTGGTCTGCTGAAATTTTTCTGGAGTAGATTAAATTGTCTCTTGGGTGTTTGTTTGTTGTTAGATAGTATCCCATGTGTGTTAGCTACCATTGTTAAATAGCAAAGTGTGGAGTATTTTTGGATTGCCACAAGTAGCTAAAAGCTGTTGCAGCCGTGACTTTCCCCCCTGCTTGATTAAGTTTTGCCCTGTTGGGATTTGGATACTATGACAGCAGACCGTAACCTGCCATTTGCTGCTTTGCCTGTCACTGCATCTTGATACATTAGTTGAAGTGTGGTGTTGTCTTTGCTACGTTTTTTTGGTTCCTTCACTGCAAAACAGATATCTGGAAAATGTGTGTGCATGTTTAATTTGTGTTAAGGACAAGGAATGGAATGATTCAGTGCTGGTTTGGGGTGTTTGAAGTCTAAAAAACACTTGCATCGCATTCCCTGCTTGCTGGAAAATAAACCATCAGGTCACTAAGCCATTTTGCATGCATTTTTCCAGAATTCTGCATTAGTTCTTTCCATGCCTGAGTTCCCTCCTATGTCCTTGCTTGTTGGGATATCCAATTCATGTCTTGCTTGTTGGTTTACTTGGGTTAATGCATATGCTTGGCATAAATCTGGTTGGTCGAAAGTTTTTTGAAGTTGCGGCAATATTGCAGTCTAGAAAATGCAGAAATGTTTTTGATGTTTGCGACTTGGTTTTGATTGGTTTGGGTCAGATTTTAGCATGAATATAGATCATTTCTGATGTATTTTGAATCTAAAAGTTTATTGGAAATTCATGGTATGAAGTTGCTGAAGTCACCAAGTTTAAAAATTCCTCCTTTCAAAAAACGCAGCAAGCAAAGGCTGCTGCATTTTTCTTTTCTCTGCCATGTTTCTTTTCCCTTGATTACTAGTTGAGTTTTGCACTCCAGTGTCATGTTTGATCGTGTGTTGGAGGGAAGCAATGGAAGGTTGGGTGTTGAGTTTGAATGTTTAAACATCTGAAATGCTTGAGCTGGAAAATGGATTTCAGATTGCTGTCACTCTGCATGAATGTCTGTCCAGAATTTCTGTAATGCATTAGCTCCTTTATTGTTCTTGTTTTGTTTGGAGTTAAAGTTAAGTAGCTTGTTGATTAGTTAGAGTTATGATGTTGGTTTGAGAAATATCCAACCAAAGCCATGTAGTTGAATCAAAAATCTGGTTTGCATGATAAGCTGTGACTGGAAAAGAAAATTGCATCAAGCTTCATCCGCTGCTGCTAAGAGTCTTTTGTTGCTGGAATGATTTCCAATTTGTTGTACCAGATTTGCATACAAAACATCTTCATTTTGGCTCTTACATGTATGATGAATTTGGTAGGAACTTGAAGTTGGACTTTGTTTTGAGAGTTTTGTCTTGTTTCCTTAGAAAAGCTGGCATGCAAAGTGTAAAGGCTTCAAAGCCTAAGAAAATATTTGCAGAAGTCTTCTTCACGTGAGGTTGCATGGTTTTTGCATGGAAAATAACTTCCAAAAATGGCACTCCAACCCCTTGGCTTTCATCTAATGCTTCCATGGCCCAATTATTTGGAAAGCTTAATTAATTTTGTCCCCCTAACATGCCATTTCCTCTTTAATACATCTTGATTTGTTTTGGGTGGATACTTAAGGGGTTGTAGAATGAATTTGAAGGGTCTAATAATTTCTTTTTCCTAGATTTGTAGTTAATTTGATTTTTCTTGGATTCCTTGGCATTTTGTTGCTTAGATACTAGTGAATTGCTCCTCATTTACCTTTTTGTGAGTTTTCTCGTTTGATTTGGTATTGTCTCACCTTAGATTCTTAATTTTATTTTTATGTTTTTTTAGCCCCTTAGTGTTTATAAAAATAAATTGGCCCTTTAAACCTCTTTAATTTTGTCAATTGGGTCTTTGTTTGTCTTAATTGGTTGAGTACGAGTAGTTTACTTTCCTTGGAATACCTCAAGTGATTCAATTTGGTGTTTATTTCCATTTTCTCTGATTTATTTGATAATTTAAGTGGTACCTTGACCTTTTTATTATTTTGGAGGGTAAATTAGTAACTTCACCTCATTAGGGCGTCAATTCAAGGGAGGTACACTCTATCCCTCATTTGTACTTCATTTGACCCTACGTGCTCCTATGTGTTATGTGAATATGCCTGTCTACTTCGCTTTCCTTACCTCTTTGCATGCATTTTTACTTTTATTTAAGTTTTATGGGGTATGTGTACACCTCTTGGCTTGTAATAGATAGGGCTTGGCGAGCAATTTGGTCCATTTA
Source organism: Coffea eugenioides (assembly GCF_003713205.1). NCBI lineage: Eukaryota > Viridiplantae > Streptophyta > Magnoliopsida > Gentianales > Rubiaceae > Coffea > Coffea eugenioides. The sequence goes on along the minus strand of NW_020862396.1, from coordinate 8,029 downwards.
CCCTTTCCCCTTTATGTTTTTATGGGGTATGTGTACACCTCTTGGCTTGTAATAGATAGGGCTTGGCGAGCAATTTGGTCCATTTACCCCTTCCCCTTTTGTTTTAGTTAGTGAATGTAATAGGTTCATTAGCTTGGTTGCATGCCTACGTGTTAAGTGTTACTCGCTTTATTAGGCTCTTGCATCTAGTCGAGCATGCTAATTGTTATGTGCTATGTGTCTATAGGTGTTTGGCATGTCTAATCGCTTTCCATAGCTATGAATGAATGTGATGGATGAATGTACGTCACCACACTAGTCCAATGCTAGTTGTGGCTCATTATTTCATTAGGAATTCATAGAAAGGGCTAGTCCAACGCTAGACCCAATAGGATTTTTCCTTTGTTTTCCATTAATGCATTATTTGCCTGTTCACCACATATCATGCATTTTCCCTTAGTTTTATCATCTGGCATGCTCCTCGAACCCCTTTTCCCCTCATTTTAGGATTTTTGCATCTCATACTAGTTATAGGGTTCATTTGCCTGGAGAGTTCCCTTAAATATGGGATATAGACGAGTGTGGCTTTTTCTAAAGCCTTAGCACGCTTGTATCCCCTCTATCAAAGGGCAAATTGAGTCACGATTTAGGTCTCCCCGTACCCAATATGCATGAATTCCCTAGGCTCATGCATTCTCAATCCACTCTATCATTGCACTTTCACTTTTGTTACACATGCACCTTTTTATCACTTTCACTTGCACACGAACACTTTTTTTTCACTTGCACACAAACACTTTTTTATCTTCACTTGCACACGAACACTTTTATCTTCACTCGCACACGAGTACTTTCATCTTCATTTGCACACCGACACTTTCGCACTTTTCTTTAAATTGCATACATGCATTTTACCCACTAGCACTTGGAGTATATTTTATACATTCAAGGACATTTTCTTTGCACACTTCCACTCACACTATTGTTTTTATTACTTTTTTTTACACAAACGTACATTTTTCATGGCATGCATTCATCCACTCATTTTTCACGTCATTTAGGTTTAGGTGTGACCTCTCCAAAAGGATCATTGTTGGGCTTCACAATTAATGTGATTGGCATCACTCAACCTTTGAAGAGAAATTTCCCCCATGTCCCCCTAGGTCTAGGTTTTTGCATTCATATAGACATATCCAACACGCGATACATACCTTGGGTAGAAAAAGTAGGAAAAATTGGTTTAAGTCACGCAACTAGCCTTGGCTAGGTCGAAGGGGTGCCTTGGATTTTTATCCTTGCCTTCCCCTTCGTCAAATGTGACCCCCGATCCCTCTTTTGGTTACGTAGAACCAAAAAGTTCTTTAAAAGGGTTTATTTACTTTTGTTTCATTCAAAAACAAAAAATCATTTTTGGGTGACTTGGTACACCCTAACTCGATACCAAGTGGCGACTCCATTTTCATTAAAAAAACCCTTTTTGAACTTCACTTGGCCAAATCGTCGCATTCTTAAGTCCCATGGCCTTTTACTTTTCATTTCGCACACGTTCACATGTATATCACACACACACTCACACCACACACCACTCACATCATTTATTCAAAAAGTGGGGCGCGACAGTTGGCGACTCCACTGGGGACTTCCTAAGTGGGTCCAAGCATTTTGACTTAACCATTCGTTTCCTTTTTCTACCCTTTTTATGCATTGCATGTGGATATTAGGATTGCATTTTTCATTTTTAGGACCTTTTGTCTTATGTACGTAATCAAACCAATCCCTCGACTCACGATTGTATGTTTGAATGAATGTTTACTTGTTATCTCGCGCTTGCATTGCATTTGGGAGGTATGGGTCACCCTAGAGCCTCGCGTTGGTTCTTGACCCTTCCCCTCCAAACGAGCACTAGCATACGAGCATACGCTTTACTTCTTTTATCCCTTTATTTTTCTTTAGTGGCTTGTCACGCCACTCCACCCTATTAGGATTAGGTGACTCACTTGGGCATGTGATCACGACACGATGTGTGTGTGGCATGTTCCAATGGGTCACTCAATCTTCCGCTTAAAGCTATTGGTTGATAGCCTTTAGCTTTTGGTCGAAGATTGAGGTTTTGATAGATTCACTCAAACACGTAGCCGTGACACGATGTGTGCGTAGCGGTGTTTGGGGAATCGCTCGAGCCACCGACAAAGAATCTTGGGATTGATGACCCTTGATTTCTAAGTCTGAAGGCTCGGGGACCTGAGCTTATCGAGTCTAGATGCATTAGCGAACCCCAACCTCATGCATCCATAGTAGAATTGCCTAAGGTAGAGTCTACCTTATCCTGTTAGGGACACTATTCACAAGGGGAGGGGTCCAACCCCTTTTTCCTTTTTATTGCTTTGTTTCTTTGATTGCTTTATCTTGTTGTTATAATGTGTTATGTGTACTATCAATTGCACTAACCATTTTTTTGTTTTCTTGGCCTGCATTCATGTGCCATAGCAATAAGGGGCCTCTTGGGCACTCTTTTAGTGACTCATCCACTAGATAGCTCACATGTCTAAATTTCAGTCTTTGCACTTACCTTTCAGTAAATACATTTCATGTTTAGACCTTTTCCCCCGTTGCATTATTTATATCCTTTAGGCCATATTTGTCACATATTTATATCGCTTTAATAAACTGGCATCACGCATAAACCCTAGAAAGGGAATGCCATTTAGGGGATCCCGTGTTAGGAATAAACCACCCCATGTCTCGGATATATAATCCAAAATGAGACTTGCACGTTTACCTTTCTTGTACCATCCGAAGGGGTAGTGCACAAGGTAAGGTAAAGATCCGATCATTTTCATGAAGCATTTTTTGGAATATGAGCATCTAATAATCACTTTTTGGCCATTTTCTCAAAATTGGTAAAATTCCCTTGCGTAAAAGGACATTAATTCGAAGAAAATTCACAAATGATTCCTCATTGTTGAGACGATAAATATAGAGGCCAAATTTTGATTTTAGAGGCTCATAGACCAAGGCATTTTAATGATTTCTTGAAACCACCCAGTGGGCGAATAATTCAATCGATTTTTGAACAAATCATCCATCTTATCCAATCCATTTTTTCCAATTCATTCAATTTTGGTTCAATCTAATCATTTTTGAATAAATTCATTTCATCCAATTCATTTGACCAATTTACCCTTTTTAGGGTCGCCTGGTCGATTTTTGAATAAATCATCAATTCATTTGACCAATTTACCCTTTTTAGGGTCATTCGGTCGATTTTGAATAAATCATCAAATCATTTGACCAATTTACCCTTTTTAGGGTCGCCTGGTCGATTTTTGAATAAATCGTCAATTCATTTGACCAATTTACCCTTTTAGGGTGATTTGGTCGATTTTTGCATAAATCATCAATCTCTCTTTCATTCATTTGGCCAATTTACCCATTTTTAGGGCAACCGAGCCGATTTTTGAATAGATCAAGTTTCGTTCAATCTATTTGATCGATTTACCCTTGTTAGGGTGATTTGATTAATTTTGGATAAATTAAATTTCTTTGAATTCATTTGACCTGTTTCCCTTTTAGGGTGATCCGGTCGATTTTCAATAAATTGTCAATTTCATTTGACCAATTAGGATTTCAATGTCGAATTCCAAGTTGGGAAATCTAGTCGATTTTGGAAAAAACCATCCATAGCATCCAGCCATTTGATCAGTTGGAGTTTTGACACGCGCTTCACTAAGAAAATTTGTTAACGAGTTCCAATCTCTTCGATAGGAAGTTTGTTAAGGTCAAACCCGTGCGTTTTTGCAAGTTCTTGTATCGATCAAAAGTGCTCAGTCCCTTCGGACGAAGTCCTCATTTTGACAAACGTCTCTTCTCATTCCAATGGGCCAAATTTTTCAAATTATTTTTCACTCCATAAGCTGATTGGATCCATCAGGTATAGTATGGTGTCTACTCTAGCGGATTGCATTTTCATGCTAGGCCTACCCTTGGCATAAAAGGGTTCCCCCATAGGACATGCATACCGATTTTATATTCTTGTTCACTAACTCGGGGTATTTTTCTTTTGTTTCCCCCCTCCCCTGCATTCATAAAAAATGTTGCAATAAGATGAAAATATTTCCCTATATTGGATAACAATTTTTGATCCGATAAAGTTTGGAAAGTATTATTTGATTCTTGGGCAGATCCAACAATGGAAACCTGAAAGATCCATCTGAAAGCTCTAGGCTAAGAGCTTCTAAGAGAGTTCATAATTGTTTTCAAGGAAATTTCTGTATATTTGACTTGTTAATATATTTTTGTGTCAAAAGAGAAGGAGACAAAAAGGGATATATATGTGGAGCCCTTTACAAGTTTCTCTTTTCTCATTTGTATCATAATTGAATGAGGAATTTTGTTTCAAACTTTTTCAGCAATAAAATTTTTGGACAATTATTGTTTTGTGTATATTCATGTACATTTCATTCTTTATTGAGCTCTTTAAGAGATTTCATGGTGAATTTTGAGAAATAAGACCAAATCGAGTTTTCCTCAACCTCCGGCCTGAAAATTCGCAAGTATATGCTTTCTAAAACCCTTGTGTACACTAGATTGGTGATCCGACCTACACAATAAGAGAGGTCACTCAGAGGGCCCATGAGATACCTTTCTCCTTCACTTAATCCCAAAATAAAATCAGTCACATTGATTGATAAATTGCAAATTAGGGCAACTTTTGCTTGAAAATGTCCGCGGTGTCTAATCCGATTCAATCATATCTAAGTGAAAGCAAAAATGTGCATTATTCTTGTTTGTTTTGAAAATTTGGAATGATACTTTGAGCATTCGTTTCTTTACCTATACACATTTTATCATTTGCTCTCCCATTTGAGCTTTTAAAAAAAGAATAATTTCATTTCAAATAAGGCCTTAATGATCTCTACCCTACATTGGAAAACTTTCAAAAGGGAATGGTTTATCAATGAGCATTGCTCTACGTTGATTGTCATGAAGCATAAGAATGATACTTTGGCCATCATTTCTACAACCTAAACATTGCTAATCCCTTGCATCCTCATTTGAGCTAAAATTGGTGGTTCTTTTCGAATGCACTTATGATCGTACCCCGCATTGGGGAAGGAGATTGGGGAATTTTGAAAAAGGAAAAAGAGAAAAAGGGAAAAGCAAAAATGCTAGAATAAGGAGGGAACCGTGAATTGGAGAAATTTGATTCCACCTGGGTTCCAATTTTGAAAAAAAGAAAAGGGAGAGATTTGTCCGCACGGACCGCCTATGTTTCACAAATATGGATGAACAAGGGTCTTCCTCAATCAGTTAATTCAGATACATGCCAAAAATTTCCCATTAATGAAAGTTTCCTTTCAGAGTTATTGTAAGGAACGGAATACAAGTCAGGCCATCTTCTTTTCCGATCAAGCATTCTATCCCTAGTTATCCCTTTTGAGCCTTCAGAATAAAATATTTCGTTTGGCAACCCCTGAGAATCGCAAACCCCACACTGGGGGCGAGTTTGAGTTGAAAAGAAAGTTTCAAAAGGTGAAAAGTGAAAAGCAACAAAATCAAAAGCAAAAGAAGAAAAGAGAACCTCAGTTCAAAAATAAACTGGGGCAAAATTTTGTGAAAGTTCAAAAGAATGGCAAAAGGCCGAAAAATCAAAAAAGAAAGAAAATGAAAGAGAAAAAGCCTCAATTGAGCAAAAACTGGGGCAAATTCTGGTTTAACCCTAAAATAGGGTTGACGCAACAATGTGATTTCAGATTTTTCAAACCGCTTTTGGAATCCGCTTTCAAGCCTTAACTTTTCTAAGCACCCCACCTGACCCCACTACAAAAGCCGAAAGCCCTGACTTCTGTTCTTTGCAATGGCCCTATCAAGAAAATTTCGGATGCCGGAAAATTTTAGCTGTATTCTGAATTGATTAGGTGTGAGGTTGACACTGCCCTTCATGTGAAACCCCGCGAGGGCATTTTTGGGAAAAAGGAAAAAGAGAGCGAATGCAAAAGAAAAATGCAAAAAGATTTGATACTGAAAGTCCTTGGTGAATGTTGAGAAAATGCAAACAAATTCTGAGATCTTTGAGGTCAGAATAGGGGCAATTTTGAAAAATGCGATCTTCGGTGCAATGTCCTTGAAAGTTTTATTCTTTAACTATCGTTTTCAAGCCACATTACAAGCTAATAAAGTCCATCGTTGACTTATTCCTTCATGACAATCCAAAGTGACGATTATGCTCGTAAGAAATCCATCAATCATTCGTTATCATGGGGGTATAACCCGTTTTCACAGGTTTAGCTATCGCTTCTACCCATTTTGTTGCAAACCTACAAAGCTTATACGTTGACTAAGTTTTCTTAAGAAATAAGGGTGACAAACTCTTTGCTTTCACTAAGATGTGATATTGAATGGATTACATACAATTGGGGCACAAAATAAGACAAATCTTGATTTCTCATTTTCCTTAGCCATTTCAAAAGCAGAAATAATACCCACTCGGTGATCCTGAAAGATTGAGCTAACAGGAAATGGTGACCCATTACCCAAAGCATCGATGCTAAAGTGAGGAAGAAATCTTTTGTAATTGGGCATTATTTTGAGAAATTCATCACGAAATTTTCTGTATGAGTTTAAGCAAGACATTTTAGATTTCTTCACATTGTATAGGAAACACAGTTCCTTACTTTGTTCAAATAAATGAAGCTTCATCCAAACACATTTTTGCAATTAGATGTGCCCACACTGGGGCAAGTTTTCATTGGAGGGATTTTGTAAAAGAAGCCCACATTGGGGCAAATTTTTGTTCATGAGATTTCATAAAATAAGCCCACACTGGGGCAAAATTTTCCACAATACATTTGAGGATTTCGTCCAAAAGTCAAAATGATACATTTTCGAATCAATCACGTTGCTCTTTTCATGAAATTTAAGTGCATGTCATGCTTTGTTAAGACCCCTGTGCAGGTATTCATGATTCAAAATGACGAAAAGCATCCAGTAAGGCGGAAGGCCGATACTGCAAAGAGAAGCAAGAAGGAGGAGGAAAAATGGACCCGACACTGGGGCAAATTTTGTTGAAAAATTCTCTCGGAAAAATCCGAAGGGAAGGGAAAAATTCAGCAAAATCAAAAATCAAAATCAAATTCTTGTTTCTTGGAAAATCAAATTTAATGTCTTGTTTCTTGACAAATCCAATTCAATTTCTTGTTCCAAAAATCAAGTTGGGCCTGGATTTTGTGCCGCCAACCTTCCAAAAAATCAAGTTGGGCTTGGACTTGGTGCCGCCAACATTTCAAAAATCGTGTTGGGCCTGGATTTTGTGCCGCCAACTATCATAAGATCACGTTGGGCCTGGATTTTGTGCCGCCAACTATCACAAGATCACGTTGGGCCTAGATTTTGTGCCGCCAACTTCACAAAAGTCATGTTGGGATTGGTTTTCATTCAACCACCGTTAGCATCGAGTCTATCTCACTAACGTGTGCATTTCTATTTCACCACCGTTAGCATCGAGTCTATCTCACTAACGTGTGCGTTTCTATTTCACCACCGTTAGCATCGAGTCTATCTCACTAACGTGTGCGTTTTCACCCTACCACCGTTAGCATCGAGTCTATCTCACTAACGTGTGCGTTTTCACCCTACCACCGTTAGTATCGAGTCTATCTCACTAACGTGTGCGTTTCTATTCACAACGCCGTTATCCCGCGGGTCTATCCCATTTTAAATTTCCTGTTCGGGTCTACCCCGTTTTAAAATTTCCTGTTTGGGTCTATCCCATTTAAATTTTTGTTTGGGTCTATCCCATTTACATTTCTGTCCGGGTCTATCCCGTGGGTCTATCCCATTTACATTTCTGTCAGGGTCTATCCCGTGGGTCTATCCCATTTACATTTCTGTCCGGGTCTATCCCGTGGGTCTATCCCATTTACATTTCTGTCCGGGTCTACCCCGTGGGTCTATCCCATTTAACGTGGGTCTATCCCATTTACATTTCAGTCCGGGTCTATCCCGTGGGTCTATCCCATTTACATTTCTGTCAGGGTTTAACGTGGGTCTA
>NW_020862395.1:17500-24366 GCF_003713205.1 Coffea eugenioides | reverse complement strand
ATCATTATGAACAAATCCAAGATCTTTGTAGACAGAGCCAACCATTAGTTCCAAACCATGAGGTGAATGGAATCCGATACATAAATCCGTTAATAAAAGAATAGAAAAAGCTTTGACTGTGTCGCTTAAGTTATATAGGAATTTCTGGGTCCAAGAGTTAAGAATAACAAGTTCTTCATTACCCAAAATAGAAAAACCGCTTAGAATAACAAAACAGATTATATTTGTCGAGAAGTGCAAAATCGTATGGATCCGACCCTCGTTGTATATGTTGATTAATTGGATCGCTTCTTTTTGGATTCCTATACGAAATTTTTGTAGATGTGTCTCCGAGTATTCCTCGATCAGTTCGTCTAAGACGAGGAGTTCCTCTAATTCTATGAATTTTTCTAGAATACTCTTTTCTTGAATATCATTCAAAAAAATTTCGGATTGCCCAGCATTCCACCAATTATTAACCCAAGATTCCAGACTTTTATTAAATGAGAGAGAAAGCCACCAGGGCAAAAATACTATAGATACAAGATATAAAAGGGGAGTGAATGCTTTCTTTTTTGTCATTTTTCATCTGTGAATTGTTAATCAACCCACCTCATTCATTGACTCTATGCAATCTAATATTTCTTTCACACATGAGTTCTATACAAAGTATGAAACCTATAAATCTATTTTCTTTGCGGTTATTGAATCTAGAAAGAATAGAGAAATCAATTAAGAATCCACTTTGAATGAAGAAATATTAAAAAATAACCTTTTCCGATATCTCAATCGGTCAACAAAACAAGTGTCTTTTTTCGATGAATGATCGAAAGAACCACTTTAATTTAAGTAATGAATATTAGTTATATTTTGAGACGAAAGAACTCCTTTTCTCTCAAATATCAAAATATCCAATATTTCAAAACAAATTTACTGATTACCCACAGTCAGGAATAAAATAATTGAGGGAAGGAGATTGCGATAATCAAAGTGGCAAAACAAGACAGAAATTGGCTAGTTATCATTATTAAGAAATCTAATTGTTATTTTTGTATTGGTCATTAAGGAACGCAAAAGAAAGGAGAAAAAAACGTCGATTGACAAAAAAAATAATTTATAAAATAGGATTTATCTGTATCAATTCCAACTAAATATTGAACTTAAAAAGAAGATTAATTTCTTTATACCGAAATAGTTTGATATATGAGATGAATATATTATTTCGATTTGTTACTTGTTTAATTTTAGTTGCGTGGATTTGCACACGTATAAAAAATCACGAAAAAAGTTTCCGTTTATGGTTGTTCCGCCCGCTTTAGCTTGAATAAACCTTCTGATGAAACTTCACACTTAAGTTATGTTATAGGAAAAAAGATTCTTGCATTTTTCCCTCTTGTTGAAAAAGCATCTATTTTTCCACGCATTTCTCAAAATACTTCAATTGGTACACGCAAGAAATAGGCCAATTCAGCAGCCTTTTGTTCAATTTCTCGTGGAGTCAAATTTTCATCAGTACGAGTTAAGGGAATGGTCCCCTGGCCTCGAATTTCCATATAAAGGACACGGCGTGCAAAAATACCCTCTTTAACTTCTATTCGAATGGACTGAATATCTTTTATAAGGAATCGGAGGAATATGCGACGATTTTTTCCAGGAAATCCCCAACGAAAAATACACACTATGCCTTCCTTTCTATCGAATCGATCATAACCATTGCCTACATTCCAGGAAATTGTGCACCACAAATAGGAGCTAATAAAGAGACCCGCGATTCCGTAGAAAGACATGACGATCCCTTGTGGAAAAAAAACGATTTGCTGAGAGGGAAAAAAAGATATCAAATTTCTACCAAGATAACTGGAAATTCCAACCAATAAGAATCCTACTGAACCTACAAAAAGGATAAAGGCCCAGCAGAAATTACTTATTTTTCGAGACCCCTTTATAAGTTCTATCCATATATGCTCTGATCGCAAACTCATACTTGATCCGATTACATTTTATTAGAATTGAGAGAATACTTCAAATTTTTTTGACTTTACTTTTTTTGTTTCCGAAGTAACTCTCATCAACTAGCACTAGTTTGGTGTGAACCTTTAGGAGTAATTCATCAAATTGATTAAATCTAAAATAATAGCATACTCTTCATATGATCCCACTATACATACAGATCCGCTGACTTTCTATTTCAGCCATCCGGCGATCCTGATCGATTTGAAAACAGCTAGAATTCATTTAACCATATATCGTGTTTATGCAGACATAAGAGTTCTTTCCTTTATGTTCGGCAAAAATTACATGTTATACCATATTCTACTAAATATATGTCCGTGCTATGATACAAATCTAAGTTTTGAAAAAATGGAAGATATTGGGTCCCATCGGATCTAAATAATCTTATTTTTTTGAACATGAAGAGATAAAGAAGCCATTGCAATTGCCGGAAATACTAGGCCTACTAAAGGCACAAAAATAGAGGGAAAGCTGAAAGTTATCATAGAATGGGTGCCTCGATTTATTATTTGTACCTGTTATTATTATTTATAAATAAAGATATCTTATAATAATTATAATTAAGAATTTGAATTCTTATGAATTTTAAATTTATATTTTATTATTAATTTAATTCAATTTTAAATTCTTAGTATAGATCTAAGTATCTATATATCTATATTTAAATATCTAAGTAAATATATAGAATAAACGCAAGGAGTGTAGAAGGAAATAAATGAATTTATTTATCTTTTTTATCTTTTGAATCTTTTCTTTTTATTCTACACGAAAGGGAAAGGTATGTATGATAATCTATTTTTTCTTTTCTTTGTCTTTTATTCTTGTATTCTAATTTAATAAAGAAAGAGTTTGTTACACATTATCGAAAGATTCGTTAGAATCCGAACCAACAGAGATTTTTAGCTAAATAAGGGATTTTGGGGAAATGGAAATAGAGAAAAATAAAAAAAAAACTCTTTTTTTTTTATATTTTATTTGATACGTAAGATAAAAATAAGAAATTCGTTTTGTTTGCCTAATTTGAAGAATTCAATCTTTTTTTTTAATATAGACTTCTTAATAAAAAATTGAATTAAGAATCAGAAATAAGAAATATAAGTAAAAAAGAATTATCCACAACTTTTGATTCGTTCTACAATTTGAACTTATGCCACCAAAGAAAATTCCATTCTTATTTCCTTTGATTCCGATAAACTAACTACTCGTTTATTACAAATAACAAATAATTGTTGAACTTAGTGCTCTGTTTCATTTTGATTCAAAGGAACGAAAGCATGGAACTTAAATAACTCACTAAGAACGCTTTTTAAAAGATTACGCGGTACGATTAGGTCGAATAAACCCTTCTGGAATAAATATTCAGCGGCTTGTGAACCTTCAGGTACTGTTGTATTCAATGTTTGTTCAATTACTCTTTTACCTGCAAATGCAATATAGGCGTTGGGTTCGGCAATAATGATATCACCCAACATACCAAAACTGGCTGTTACTCCGCCAGTAGTAGGAGATGTAAGGATTGATACATAAAATAACTTTTTATTTGATTGATAATCATATAAAGCAGACGAAATTTTAGCCATTTGCATCAAGCTCAAACTTCCTTCTTGCATGCGTGCCCCCCCCGAAGCACATACTATAATAAGAGGTAGCAACTCTTTGGTAGCGTATTCAATCAAACGGGTTATTTTTTCCCCAACTACGGATCCCATACTACCCCCCATAAACTGAAAATCCATAACCCCAACTGCTACGGGAATGCCGTTTAGTTGGCCTATGCCTGTTTGAACAGCCTCGGTTAATCCTGTCTTCTTTTGATAAGAATCAATACGATCTTTATAAGGTTCCTCCTCCGAATGAAATTCAATGGGATCCAGAGAGGCCATGTCTTCATCCATAGGATCCCAAGTACCAGGATCGATCGAAAGTTCGATTCTTTCTGAACTATTCATTTTCAAATGATATCCACATTGTTCACAAATATTCATTTTTGATTTCAAAAATTTCTTATAATTTAATCCATAACAATTTTCACATTGAACCCACAAATGCCTATATTTTTGAGTTACATCGAGATCATTAGAACTTTCTATTATAGTAAAATCGCTCCCCTTCACGTGGGTTTGTATATCCGAAACCTCTCCTTCACTATTATTTCTACTTTCACCACAAATGGAACTATAGATGTAACTATCGCTGTAATTATCCCCTCCACTTACAATGGAAGTCTCAATCCAAATTTGAGACTGAAGATAACTGTCAATGCAACTATTAATATGATTATTCCAACTATATTGAGTATCATACATGTAATGATTATAGTAGGTATCTTCGCTCGTAGATCCATTATTCAGATAACTAGAATTCCAATAAGTATTTTTTAGTTCACTCCGAAACGAATGATTGTTGTCAATCTCAAAAATTTGATTTTCAATATCAAAATATATGGAAAAATTGTCTCCATTACTATCCTTAACTAAAAAAGTGTCATCGGAGATGAAATTCCGAATGTCTTTAACGACGAATAAATGATCAACCTTACTGTAACTAGAATCGTCACGACCCCCCCAACTCTGAATGTTTTTAGTCCTATCTTTTATATCCGGCTCATCACCTTCACTGGCATTTTCAATAGAACCAAGACTTTCCGTTGATTTATTTAGCCTACACCGGCATTCGAACTCCTTCTTAAACAACATCGAATTAAACCACCATCTTTCCATAGACTTTTCTTGCCTCCTATTTGCATGAAAATACAATAGATGAATAGTCATTCGATCCAAAATTTATTTATTTGAATTTGAATATTTTATTTCCTATATAAAATAAACATAGAAATCCAATCACTAGAATTTTTTTAGTAACTAATAAAATAGGGAGTTTGAGTATTGAAAAAAATTCTTTTTTGTTTTGTGGAAATTCGGGGGTAATATGTCACTATACATGAATATAATATGATGGAACCCCTCTTCATTATAAATATCATGATAAAGAGTACTTTCTCCTATGTCGTGTCAAATTCGCATCGAAAAAAAAAAAGAAATATTTGTTTTATTCTATAAATCTTTTTTCGTAAAATCTCGTCTAATAACTAACTAATAATAAGTAATAACTTAAGGTTTTATTCCATCAATAGGGAACGAAAAGGACAATATACGGGATAGGTATAAAACGGCTTGCTTGGGGGAAACTGCAGAATATAAAAGAATATGCCAACCCTAAGGATCCAGAGGATTAATTGTGGATCCAAGACAGTAATAGAAAGATTTTATTCTTAGATTTTTTATTTAATTTAAAATATTCTTTATCTAGATAAGTATGTATTTATCTAAAATAGATGCAATAGAATCTTTGTATTCGGCTCAATCTTTTAATAAAAAGATTGGGCCGAGTTTAATTGAAATTTAACTAAGAGAAAAAAGGTAATTACAAATCTTTCTCTTTATCCAATTTATCCATCGCTTCAAAATTAAATCGGATTTCCTTCCATACCTCACAAGCAGCAGCTAGTTCAGGACTCCATTTACTAGCCTCGCGGATAATTTCATTACCCTCAGCAGCAAGATCACGCCCTTCATTACGAGCTTTTACACATGCTTCTAGAGCTACTCGATTCGCTACAGCACCTGGCGCATTACCCCAAGGGTGTCCTAAAGTTCCTCCACCGAACTGTAGTACAGAATCATCCCCAAAAATCTCGGTCAGAGCAGGCATATGCCAAACGTGAATACCTCCTGAAGCCACGGGTATAACACCTGGTAGAGAGACCCAATCTTGAGTGAAATAAATACCGCGGCTTCGGTCTTTTTCAATAAAATCATCACGCAGTAAATCAACAAAGCCCAAAGTGATATCTCTTTCCCCTTCAAGTTTACCTACTACGGTACCGGCGTGAATATGATCTCCACCAGACATACGTAACCCTTTAGCTAGTACGCGGAAGTGCATACCATGATTCTTCTGTCTATCAATAACCGCATGCATTGCGCGGTGGATGTGAAGAAGTAGGCCATTATCTCGGCAATAATGGGCCAAGCTAGTATTTGCAGTGAATCCCCCTGTTAAGTAATCATGCATTACGATAGGAACTCCTAATTCTCTAGCAAATACAGCTCTTTTGATCATTTCTTCGCATGTACCTGCAGTAGCATTCAAGTAATGCCCTTTGATTTCACCTGTTTCAGCCTGTGCTTTAAAAAGCGCTTCAGCACAAAAGCAGAAACGATCTCTCCAACGCATAAATGGTTGGGAGTTCACGTTTTCATCGTCTTTGGTAAAATCAAGTCCCCCGCGAAGACATTCATAAACAGCTCTACCATAGTTTTTAGCAGATAAACCTAATTTAGGTTTAATAGTACATCCCAACAGGGGACGACCATACTTGTTCAATTTATCTCTCTCAACTTGGATGCCATGAGGCGGCCCTTGGAAGGTTTTAATATAAGCAGGTGGGACTCGCAAATCTTCCAGACGTAGAGCGCGCAGGGCTTTGAACCCAAATACATTACCTACAATGGAAGTAAACATGTTAGTAACAGAACCTTCTTCAAAAAGGTCTAAGGGGTAAGCTACATAAGCAATATATTGATTTTCTTCCCCAGGAACTGGCTCGATGTGATAGCATCGCCCTTTGTAACGATCAAGGCTGGTAAGCCCATCGGTCCACACAGCTGTCCATGTACCAGTAGAAGATTCGGCAGCTACCGCGGCCCCCGCTTCTTCAGGTGGAACTCCCGGTTGAGGAGTTACTCGGAATGCTGCCAAGATATCAGTATCTTTGGTTTCGTATTCAGGAGTATAATAAGTCAATTTGTACTCTTTAACACCAGCTTTGAATCCAACACTTGCTTTAGTCTCTGTTTGTGGTGACATAAATC
>NW_020862395.1:7500-15000 GCF_003713205.1 Coffea eugenioides | reverse complement strand
GCGGAGAAGGGTAGTGACATTGATCCACAAGAAGCTCAGCAAACTCTTGAAATAGCGGAAGCTAATTTGAAAAAAGCTGAAGGAAAGAGACAAACAATTGAAGCAAATCTAGCTCTCCGGCGAGCTAGGACACGGGTAGAGGCTATCAATGCGGTTTGATTTCATAACTAGTTGATACGTTCGAATAATCCTGTTTCAAATTCTATTTGAATTTGATTCTGTCGAGTGAATAGAATCAAATAAATCAAGCAAAATCCAATTTTGATGTAAATAAAAGAAATTCAAAAATGAAATAGCAAAGATACAAAATCAATAAAATATAAAAAGGGGGTGGGTCAAAAAACTTATTAGATACCATAAACTCCGGTATCTAATAAGTTCTACCTACTATTGGATTTGAACCAATGACTCTCGCCGTATGAAAGCAATACTCTAACCACTGAGTTAAGTAGGTCATTTATCATTCCAAAGATAACAAAATGGAACCCATCCCGTCGATGTGGATTATAAATATCATATTGCTTATAAGCAATACCGCTCAAAGAGATCAAAGATTTATGATATTTTTTCAGGGAATATTCATTCATCTTGACAAGAAATTATCTACATGATAAAATATGTATCACAAGCAATAAGGGCTATAGCTCAGTTGGTAGAGCACCTCGTTTACACGCGCGCCAATGTTTTTCAAGGTAATCCATCATACAATCAAATCAAAAAATTGTGATCTTAATTGAGAAATCGATGTCTTACCCCATAACTTTGAGGGAACAATAGCCTGACAAAGGGTTCGGTTCGATTGGGGTGCCCATTTAGGTTAGGCACAAAATGGACACTCTCATGGATTTGAGGTATTGATAAGGTGAATATCCAATATTTTCAATGCTAGGCTTAATGAGTATAAGGACCTCAAAAAATCTCTTTTCGTCCTATGAACTTTAAGGTGTATGAAGTTTCATTTTGTAAGCGGAACGGTAGAGACTTCATTTGACTTAGGTTGATCTAGGCCATAGGCAGACCTACGTCACGACAACCCTACCCTTGAAAGACTTTGGTAGTGCTCTTGGATTAGAATTCAAAATAATAAATCGGAGCACATGGAGCCATCTTCTTATCTTATTTTTTTGTCAAAAGAAAAAAATATGGCAGACTAGCTGATATTTCGATCAGTTAATGAAAGAGCCCAATGCAAAAAAAATGCATGTTGGGTCTTTGAAACAGTTCAGATCATTTTGATAATAAAAAGTTTGATCTGTTTTACCGAGAAGGTCTACGGTTCGAGTCCGTATAGCCCTATAATTTAATTATAATAAAAAATGAAAATGAATTAATGAAAATTCAAAATACAAAAAACGAAATTGTATAATTTTTATTTCTTCATTATTCTTTGTTGCTTGGAACTAACGAGTCGGTTCATCGAAATAAAATTATTCCTATAAGCTCACTCACAGGAATTCTTTAAAACAGAAAACTAAAAGCAAAAGGCGGATATTTCAATAGATCTAATTGATATTTTTCCAATCGCAGATAAACAAAGCAACCTTTCGTCATTAATCTTCGGAGGTGAAGGTGAATTTCATATGAATTTTCCTGTTTGTTCACAAGAAGTTCGTGATATTCCCTTTCTTTGGTATACCTAATCTTGTTGGTGAATTTTTGAAGTAAAAATCGTGACACGAGCCGCCCTGTTAAAAACCCCAATGGATCTAGGAATGACCTCCTGCGCTTGTGTACAAATTAAAGCTTGTTGAAAGATGAATACCTTTGGTAAGTTTCGTTATTAAATAGGCCTTCGTATACCTTACCTAGGCCTAGCGAAGCACAGGGGGCAGTCTTCTTTTTCTGTAATCAATCAAGAGAAACCGAAACCCCTCCGCCGGGATGGGATCCTAATATAAAGGAATATACCAAGACCAAGATATTCTAAATCCTGAGATGAAAATTCCCATCCAGTATCTTACTTGTTCTATTCTAAATGACTAAGAAAAAAAAAAAAGACCTCCTGATTCTATTCATAAAAAATGGAAAGCTATCAAGAATTTTATTTATTTTATTCAATTTCAAAAAATATAAAAAAAAATGGATAATCTATATAATAGATATTAATTAAGTAAGTAGAAGTTAATAAAAAAAAAAAGAAATTCAAAATTCTAAACAAAAACGAGAATTCTTTTTTATTTTGTTTATTTTGAATTCCCCTTCTTTAGAGAGAATCCTGTGAAAATAAGAAAATTTGTATAAAAGTAAGATGGAGATATAGAGTTATACTAAGTAAAAAAATCGAAATTAAGTATAATGGAAATAGGATTCTACCTTGAAATGAGATATGTTTCGCAGTAAACAAAGGAAACTCGTCAATTCAATAAAAATGAATTCTTGTTTTGATTGAATTGAGTAAAATAAAAAGTTATGGTATGGATGACTTGACAATTCCAATTCTAATCGAGCAATCCGGTATATTTTCCACGTTCATAGGAGTGTGTCTATGTTTCTTCTTTACGAATATGATATTTTTTGGACATTTCTAATAATATCAAGTCTTATTCCTATTTTGGCATTTTTTATTTCCGGAATTTTAGCCCCGATTAGCAAAGGGCCGGAGAAACTCTCTAGTTATGAATCGGGTATAGAACCAATAGGCGACGCTTGGTTACAATTTCGAATCCGTTATTATATGTTTGCTCTAGTTTTTGTTGTTTTTGATGTTGAAACAGTTTTTCTTTATCCATGGGCAATGAGTTTCGATATTTTGGGTGTATCTGTATTTATAGAAGCTTTAATTTTTGTACTTATCTTAATAGTTGGTTTAGTTTATGCATGGCGAAAGGGGGCATTGGAATGGTCTTAGCTCCTGAATATTCAGACAATAAAAAGAAAAAAGGAAAAAAATCAAAATAAAATTGAGACTGTTATGAATTCCATTGAGCTTCCTTTACTTGATCGAACAGCCCAAAATTCAGTTATTTCAACTACATTAAATGATTTTTCAAATTGGTCAAGACTCTCTAGTTTATGGCCACTTCTCTATGGTACCAGTTGTTGTTTCATTGAATTTGCTTCACTAATAGGGTCACGATTCGACTTTGATCGTTATGGACTAGTACCAAGATCAAGTCCTAGACAGGCAGATCTAATTTTAACAGCCGGAACGGTAACAATGAAAATGGCCCCTTCTTTAGTGAGATTATATGAACAAATGCCTGAACCAAAATATGTTATTGCTATGGGAGCATGTACAATTACAGGAGGGATGTTCAGTACCGATTCTTATAGTACTGTTCGGGGGGTTGATAAGCTAATTCCTGTAGATGTCTATTTGCCAGGCTGTCCCCCTAAACCGGAAGCAGTTATAGATGCTATAACAAAACTTCGTAAGAAAATATCTCGAGAAATCTATGAAGATAGAATTAGGCCTCAACGTCAACGGTCGAATCGGTGTTTTACTACAAATCACAAGTTTCATATTAGCCGCAGTATGAATACTGGAAATTATGATCAAGGATTCCTTTATCAACCGGCATCTACTTTTACTTCAGAAATACCTACTGAAACATTTTTCAAATACAAAAGTTCAGTCTCTTCCCATGAATTGGTGAATTAGACAGTATTTCTTTGTACAAAATAAAAAAAATCTTCATAAATTTCATCGTAAAGGTGAAATACTTAATACAAATAAAAATATGGGAGAAATAAAAAAGATGCAGGGTCGTTTGTCTGCTTGGCTAGTCAAGCATGGGCTAATTCATAGATCTTTGGGCTTTGATTACCAAGGAATAGAGACTTTACAAATAAAGTCCGAGGATTGGCATTCTATTGCTGTTATTTTATATGTATATGGTTACAATTATCTCCGTTCCCAATGCGCCTATGATGTAGCACCCGGCGGGCTGTTAGCTAGTGTATATCATCTTACGAGAATAGAGTATGGTGTAGATCAACCAGAAGAGGTATGCATAAAAGTATTTGTCTCAAGGAGGAATCCTAGGATTCCGTCTGTCTTCTGGGTTTGGAAAAGTGTGGATTTTCAAGAACGAGAATCTTATGATATGTTGGGAATATCTTATGATAATCATCCACGCTTGAAACGTATCTTAATGCCTGAAAGTTGGATAGGATGGCCCTTACGCAAGGATTATGTTGCTCCCAATTTTTATGAAATACAAGATGCTCATTGAAGGATAAGAAACTAATTTCGTCTTATACAATTTCACATATTCAAGGATTATACGTTCTGTTCTAGATTAACCAGAATAATGGAAGTCTCCTTTGTATTTGGGAATTCTATAATAGGCTAACAAAAAAAAAAGACAATGAGAGATTCGTTGGTATTCTTACATCCCATTTATTTGGTTTGTAAGATGCTTATCTCAGATGAGACGAACAAAGAGGATGAACTTCTACATCATGAATTTTGACTTTCTACTACGCACATTATTTAAAGGGTTTTAGAAAGTTATGTAAGTAGGAATGACGAAATCAAATATGAACGAAAATACAAAGAAATTAAAGGATATTGGATTCTATTTATTTGTATCTCTTGTGTATTTCAATTCCTCTAGATTTGATCTCAACCAATTAAATTAACCCCTTGAATATGTCTTTTGAATATATATGAAGTATTAACATTCTTTTTGAACAAAAGAAGAGCAGAAATAAAAAAGATGAAGAAATAGAATCTAATTCTTTTAGATACCTTATCTAAAAAGTTCTACACATCTATAAAATAGATGGGGTATATCTCGCTGAAGTGGAAAACAATATGTATTTATTATGATCTAAACTATAAATATGAATGTCGATTCATATCAATTAATTTATACAAGAGAGACTTATACAAATTAATCATGTGCCAGGAACCAGATTTGAACTGGTGACACGAGGATTTTCAGTCCTCTGCTCTACCATCTGAGCTATCCCGACCAGTCCCAATGTAGCATCCTCATTTTATGAGAAAAGGGGGGCTATGTCAATTAAAAGAAGGAAAGGGGATTACAAAATTTTATCTAGGTACTAGAATTTCTTGTATCTTAAAAAAGAGTACTTTGTAAGTTTCAGTATGAATAGTTATATCGATTGTAAACCATTCAAATGGGTATTTCTTGCTCAAAGATGTTCATTTATATGTATATCATAAATAACACAAGATTTGTGATAAGAAAAGGGCTTTTCCGTCCAGATCGATTTCTAAGAGAATAGAGTAAATGAATAAGGTTTTTTGAACCGCTAACGAAAGGGGGATAGGATAAATAGTTGGGGGATCAAATATGTTTTTTGGGGATAGAGGGACTTGAACCCTCACGATTTTTAAAGTCGACGGATTTTCCTCTTACTATAAATTTCATTGTTGCCGACATTGACATGTAGAACGGGACTCTATCTTTATTCTCGTCCGATTAATCAATTCTTGAAAAGATCTATCAGACTATGGAGTGAATCATTTGATCAATGAATATTCGATTCTTTCTTCAATGTGGAATCTATTTACACCAATTCTTCCATTTTTATATAAAAAATACAGATTCAGTTGAGTCGTCATTAATCATTTAATATAGTATTCAATACGTATATACGTTTATCCTTCACTTTATCCTTTCGGAATTTTAGATGGAAAGATTTCTCTACTAACGCAGCCAACTCCATTTGTTAGAACAGCTTCCGTTGAGTCTCTGCACCTATCCTTTTTTCACTTTCTGAACCTTTCCTTTGGTTTCGGAAAACGGGATTTGGCTCAGGATTGCCCCTTTTTATTAATTCCAGGGTTTCTCTGAATTTGAAAGTTATCACTTAGTGGGTTTCCATACCAAGGCTCAATTCAATTAAGTCCGTAGCGTCTACCGATTTCGCCATATCCCCTTCCTTTTGGTTTGAGATTCAAATTTCATTGTGATGTCGTTGCTTTTTTTCTTTCCTTTATTTTATACTGAAATCGTTGAATGCATTAGATACCGATTCCTATCTTAAAAAACTGTTTTCTTTTTTTTGATTTCTTATCTATCTTCTATAGGAAACCCCCATTTGGTTCAATCCAATATGATTTTATCATTTCTGTATCCCCAATTCAATATAGATGAATATATATCTTAGATATATATATCTCCCTGTCAGCTTTCCAATGCAATTTTGAATAGTTGAACGGTCGATTCTTTTTTTTTGTCGTCTTAATTTTCGCCTTTACGATTTATTTACTTTACATTACAACATTAATTACATCTTTATGAATGAAAACGGAGAATGTCTCATTAGTTAGAACTCCTAATTAGAATTAGAAATATATGATATAGAATCAAATAATATAAATATATATAGAAGTATAAAAAAAGAATTCCAAATGTCATTTGAATTCAAAAATGAAAAATTTAACTAATTTAACTATACTAAAACTATTTACTATCTAATAGTAGATGATAATTCGAATTTAATCGAGTGATAAAAAAATCGAAATTCTATATCGCTATATTAATCGTTGTGCTCTATAATATTCAATAATTTATTTGAAATTCTATTTTATTCTTTTCTAGATCCATATCGATTATGAATAGATAAGAAGTAATAGTTACTAACTAAGATTCTAATAGTTTATGGAATTCCTATCCATATAAAATGGATATTATATGAGCCCGCTTAGCTCAGAGGTTAGAGCATCGCATTTGTAATGCGATGGTCATCGGTTCGATTCCGATAGCCGGCTTTCCTATTTATTCAAATTTTTACGTAATTGATAATGTCTCAAAGAATATTAAATAAAAGGGTGTCGTCCCCCTTTTCCAAAAGCCATCAATTTATAATTTATTAAGTTATAAGAATAAGAACTTCCAACTATGTCAGGAAGGGGATATCCTTTTCTATAATAGAAAAATAAATAGAAAGGAGTGTGGATATTTATCCAATTCATCTCATTCTTTTTTATAGTACACAAGCATGCTATTTCAATAAACTTCGCTTCATTTAGTTCAGTTTTGTTTTAGTTTAGGTTTTCAAAAATTTAATAAATAAAATAGAAAAAAATGAAATTCATTCAAAATAAGAATAAGGAGTCTTTATGTCGCGTTACCGAGGACCTCGTTTCAAAAAAATACGCCGTCTGGGAGCTTTACCAGGACTAACTAATAAAAAGCCTAGAGCTGGAAATGATCTTAGAAACCAATTACGTTCGGGAAAAAAATCTCAATATCGTATTCGACTAGAAGAAAAACAAAAGTTGCGTTTTCATTATGGTCTTACAGAACGACAATTACTTAAATATGTTCGTATCGCCGGAAAAGCCAAGGGGTCAACAGGCCAAGTTTTACTACAATTACTTGAAATGCGTTTGGATAACATCCTTTTTCGATTGGGTATGGCTTCAACTATTCCTGCAGCTCGTCAATTAGTTAACCATAGACATATTTTAGTTAATGGTCGTATAGTAGATATACCAAGTTATCGCTGCAAACCCCGAGATATTATTACGGGGAAGGATGAACAAAAATCCCGAGCTCTGATTCAAAAATCTCTGGATTC
>NW_020862394.1:0-20864 GCF_003713205.1 Coffea eugenioides | reverse complement strand
AATATGACTTTTGAGCAAAAAGGATAACAGTTGGTCCTAGGGTTACAAACAACTCCCAAAACCCATCATTTTTACCAAGATCAACTTAACTTGAAAGAATCGCGTAGCCCTAAAATTTTGGGCAGCATGCCCTCTGTATTTACCTATTTTTCAGCCATTTATGGCTTCATTATTTTCCTCAATCAATCCCAAAGTCATACACAATATAAATTCATCACAACAGCCGTTCAATAGGCTCAAAGTCATTCAAGTACAAGATTTAGCTAGGAAAATGACTGGGAATGAGCTTTAAACTAAGAAACCAAAAAGGCAGATTCGCCGCTACTTAGCGTATCGGACATAACCGAAACTATACTTATTGGATTGAAGTACAACTTATACTGTTTCGAAACTAAGACAGAGGGCTATAACTTTGATGAAAACTACTTAGTCCAGTTCTCACTCTAACTAGGTCAAATTTACCAAAACAACCCCAGGTTCTCCAGTTCGAAGCTCACTGTGAAATTCAACTAGCAGTCCTGATTCATTCAATCATATCTCAGCACACACAACTCCGATTCAGGTAATTCCAAAGCCATTTGAAAGCTAATATACAAGGCTATAATTCTTAAGAAGACATCGACAACCAAATCAGTAGTATTCCCAGTCAAACTAACCAATTACAGAAGCTGATTATCAGTTTCGGGCAGAAACAGGGCAGCAGGGGTATTTCAGTCTTTTCATAGGCTACGTTGCTCCGATTGGACTGAAATTTTTCAGGCCGCTAGTTAACATCATTTTCTACAACTTTCATGTTTTAACCTAAGCCTGATTCAGCCTCTAACATGCTCGAATAAAATCGGACAGAACAAGGCAAATTGAAACCCTAATCTGAAAATTTCGGTACAAAGCAGAAATTTTTCGCAAATAACCGCAATTAACGCACAAGAGGTCTATTTAACACCATATAGAGCCATCAATTCAAGCCAACCATATCCATCATAGGAAAACAGAAAAATTCTCACATAAATCAGCAATTTAGCTAACTTCACTCTAATCTATAAAATCTTCCATAAAAGCACATAACTAGCCACCACAAGTCATGAATTAGCAATTATTGGAAACAAACAATGAATCTTTACACACCATACCTTGATACCTCCCAAAAGGTAGTAGCTTAGGTCTCTTTCTTCCAAAACAACTCTACTAACTACCTCAATACTACTTAGCTAGGGGTTTTTATGGAGTGATTTGAAGTTTAAATGGTTGGATCAAGAGATTAAGCAAGAGAATAGAAGGCAAAAGTTGAGGGATTTTCTCTCTTTTCTCTCTATGTTGGTCGGCCAAGAGAAGGAAAAATGAAGATGAAATTGGTCAAAATTCATGTTTAGTAAAGGTGAAAGAAATTAGTCAAAGTCCAACCTTTAATCACAAAGTGACACTTGTCACCTTTTTTTAATGCAACTCTATCCTTTTGTCTCTCCAATGATAATCCATCTAGGTAACCTCTAATTATCTCTTAACACCTGATAAATTAAACCCGATATACAAAACTTAACCTAGTTGGCCGAATTTTATCGATCTTACCGCACTAGTGGGTCCCACATCCGGTATATACTCTTAAAACCTCATGAACTAACTTATACTAGAAAAATAATTTTTTAAAAATCATATTTGCTCATAGAAATTATTTTTAAAATGTTTCGAATAAAGAAAATGTGGAAAGGCGTGTAATTAAAATAAAATAACCTAGAAATGAAGAAAATTATGGGTTCTCACACCTAACCATGAATTTGATGCTTGAAATCAATATATTAGAGGCTATATGTAGTGTAGGCATAAGAAATAAGAATTGATAAGGATATAAAGAGATATTGATAAGAACATTAAAAGTAGGTTTATCTTGATTTAAGTTGCTTAAAGTACATAACTTTGGATAGGAAATAAGAATCCTATAATATTAAGAATTCTTATAGGAAATAAGAATTGATATAAATCCAAACAAAAAAGGAGCAAGCCACGTAGGAAATTACTTGACGTCTTGTTAAGCCACGTAGGAAAGAAAAAACATGAAGGGATAAGAATGAGAATACGAAGGGATATATGATTTCATACAAACACAAAAAAGACGAGTCTGTTTTAAAAAAAAAATGCCATCCAAACATACTCGTATTTTGATGAATTCAGGATCGTTGTTTGATGAATTCAGGGTTTGTTAAATAATTTGGTCAAACCTGAGTGGTAGTAAATGTAATTATTTTAATCCTACTGTAACCCTATAACTTGCACGTTTTCAAGTAACAACGACTTCCGGATCTAACACTGGTTCCACTCCACTTTCCTCGTTGCCTCTTGTTTTCTCGTATCTTCTGAAATATGGATACTCTTATGGCTAATTACAAAGACGATGAGGACGATCGTGACACTGGCGACCAACCCCATCCACCCTCCTCCACCGCCACCACCACTAAAACCACCATCACTGGCGGTGGCGCCACTGAAGCCCCTTCTGATGCGCTGCCAAAAACTGAGCCCCAGCCCGAGGTGGAACAAGAAGTCGAGGCCGAACCCGAAATTGGAAGCGGCGGCATCAGAGAAGAGCAACCGACGGCAATGGTATTGGAAGACCTCTCCTCCGACGAAATCTCCGACGACAACGAAAACCCTAAAGCAGAAGAAGGGAATGGGTCAAGGAATTCTCCTAATTTCACCAAAGTCTCGGAGGACACTGAAGACGAAGAAGACTACGAAGATGAGCCCCCGCCAAAGAAGCAGAAGCAGCTCTCTTCGTTAACCTGTCCATCGCCGGAAGACCCTGAAAAGCTGAATCTTGGTGGAATTACCACTCCTGCAGCTGCCGCTGCAGAAACGCCGCCAGCTGCTATGGCGAAATCTGGCTCGAAAAGCAGCAAGAAATCCAAGAAAAAGAACAATAATGTATGGACAAGGCCTACTTCGAGAAAAGGGAAAAAGAAGGGGAAAAACAATGGTAATCAGAACGGAAACAATACTACAAATATTGCTGAATCAGAGGATAAGGTATTAATAACCCCAATCCCCAGGTTTCCGGACAAAAATGATGATAGCCCGGATGCGACAATATGTCTTTCTAAGGTTTATAAAGCTGAGAAGGTGGAATTGAGCGAGGATAGATTGAGTGCTGGGAGCACTAAAGGGTATAGAATGGTGAGGGCGACCAGAGGGGTGGTTGAAGGGGCATGGTATTATGAAATTAAGGTAGTACATTTAGGCGATACCGGTCACACAAGGCTGGGGTGGTCAACGGATAAAGGGGATTTGCAGGCGCCAGTTGGATATGATGGGAACAGTTTTGGTTATAGGGATATTGATGGGAGCAAAGTGCACAAGGCTGTGAGGGAAAAGTATGGGGAGGACGGGTATAAAGAAGGTGATGTTATTGGTTTCTATATCAATTTGCCTGAAGGGAATTTGTATACCCCCAAGCCACCTAGATGGATATGGTACAAAGGTCAGAAGTATGTCTCTGCTCCCGATGCAAAAGATGATCCTCCCAAAGTGGTGCCTGGTGAGTGAGAACTGATGTTTTGTATATATTTTGTTGTTGCAGTTAAATTCTTTGCAGTAGGGCTTGCTTATCAATGGATGTGGTCTTTGTGTGCAATTCTTCCTTCATTTGTTTTCTGGTCGTTGTTATATTCAGTCCTAAACTTCTCTAAAACTAAATAAGACTCATTCCTTTGGATAAAAGAGCTTTTAGTTTGGTTGCTTCTCAGGCTAATGTGGTTAAATTTATTAGCATTTTCCTTTCGTGGAAGCATCATTATCATATTTTTCAGGGGAGATGGTAGATATGGCATTTGACTTGGTTGTGTATCTTGTTAAATCTTTTTTCTTTTCTGCCATAGTTTTGGGCAGTGAAGTCATATGTAGCCATGTTATATTGCATTTGGACAATTGATGTCTCTGGTATTATTTTGTCGTCTAATCTATTGATTGAAGGGAATATTTCCAAATTGTGCTTTTAAAAAAAATGAATTTAAGCATACTGTGGCCTTGAAGGTTGATAGATAGTACGCCTTGTTGGGTGTGGCTCACTATGATGCAAATGGAGGTGTCTTGCTAGGAGTTTTATATGGAAAATGAAAGCTTCTTGTATTCTTTACATCCTTAGTCTGCAAAGTGTTACTGTAGAGTTTAATTAGACTTGCTTGGTTTCCTGGAAAAATACCTGGTGAACATATTATTTTTCTGTTGGTAGTCTTAACAGTTAAAATGACATTAAGGAGAGTACCTTGAAAGAAAGCAAGCAGGCCTGACACTACAAATTGCTGTTCAGTAGCATAGGGAGTGGAATAGGAAGAGATGGATAATGGTACTCCATAGAAGGATCTGGCTTTAGAATATCCAATATTTGAGGCCCTTGTCTTTGGTTTTGATGCAGTGTGGGGCTTATTGTCATAGAGATTAAGTAAATAGAACGATTTGCAATTTACCCCTGTACTAAGTTTTGGACCTCCCACATAGAAAATAGGGTCCTAAACACTCACTCTCAGTGGCTGAGCTAGTCAGAGCTTTCGAGTCTATATGATTTGCTTTTTAGTTGTCTACCATTCTAAGAGATTTGTTTATCTTCTGCTTTCTTTTTCTTATTCAAGATCTTGTTATTCTGCAAATGTTTTCCTTGCTACGATGTTCACTTCTGGACCATAAACAGCCCCAGTAACTCACTCTTTTCCAAATTCTAACAACAAAGCTGTAGGGTTTGGTTATTTTATCCATAGTTGTGGATTTTGTGATCCCATGATTTCCTTTTGCTTATTAATTGGTTTTGGGAATAGAAAGTTTCTTCTCTAGATTTTTCTGGTTAATAGTTTCTCTTAAACAAGATATGTACTGATTGAATGCCACAGTTTTGACCTACATATTTAGATGTTGAATTTGAGGGAAAATGTCTTGATTGAGATTAAAATCTTTTCTCTTCCCCCTCCCCCTTCTGCTTGGTGTTTTTTCATTTGAAAGGGAGCAGTATTCCCATTTTCCTGCTTGCCTAAGGTGTCTCTGCTGATGTGTTGGTCTTCAGGCTTGTCAGTTTTGTACTAGTTTCTTTACTTATTATGAACTTTTTGTTAGTTTTATTCATACAGCACTCAGTTCCAGTTTGTGCTATAGATGATATGTTAGATGGTAATTCTACCCTACAGGAAGTGAGATATCTTTCTTCAAGAATGGAGTATGCCAAGGCACCGCATTCAAGGATCTTTATGGTGGTCGTTATTTCCCAGCTGCCTCGATGTATACGCTGCCAAACCAACCTAATTGCACTGTCAAGTTCAACTTTGGACCCGATTTTGAATCTTTTCCAGAGGACTTTGGTGGACGGATGTTGCCAAGACCTATGGTTGAAGTTCCATATCATGGCCTTGATGTCAGAGTTGAGAATGGTGTGTCCAACGAGAAGAAAAATTAGATATAAAATCTTTTAGAATTCTGACTAACATATGCTGAAGTGAAGATAGTTTAAGATTGAAGGTCTTGTAACTTGGTGATAGCTAACACGCTTTTTAAGGCCTGTGGGCATGCTGCCAACTTGACTTCTCTAGATTAGTGAAATGACTATTCTATAATGAAAAACCATAATTTACTTTTTTTTAATCAATTTCTATGTATATCACTGAGAGGAAGGATATAATTCTTGATCCCAAATGTCCTCTTGTAAACTCTTTGGCTAGTCTTGAAGGCTTTCAAATGTTGAATTCTTTTTTTTGTTGGTAAAGATTTAGAAAATTCGTTTTAGGTCATTAGGAAATTCTTGTTTGTTCCCCTTTCTTTTTTTCTTTGAATAATTCTTTTGTCCGTCTATGCTTTTTTTTTGTCCCTCCCTGCTAATGTGATACTATTTTTACGAAATTGTCCTTGGTTTTATGCTGATGTGAACGAGATAATATTTCTCATGTCAAAGGTGAGCAGATTTGTTGGTTTATAAGCCAAAGAGAAGTAGAAAAGGGACAGTGAGAGGGAACTGCAAGCAACAATTTTGATAGCTTGGTCTTGTTTTTTGGCTGGGGATGTAAGGGTTGGGTTAATTTCTCTGGGTGGATTTTATGTAATACAGACTTCCTTTCTGATGACAGGTAGTGCTTGGTATCCCACCAGAATGTGTCCCATGCTTAATGTGGTAAAAGAGCAAGGTACTAAAATTGTGGAAGCTGCTGAAATGGTCAGTTAAGCTTGACGAATGCATTCAGGTGAGACATGTTCTGTATTTGTAATGAGAACTTGTAAAAAGCTATGTGGCTTGTTGTTCTATGCAGTCTGACTGTAGAGTTATGAGTCCATCTGGTGTACAGTCACTCTCTAGCGGATATTGCCAAATATTTGAAATGATTGCCAGTCTACTGTCCTTAACCATCGTTGACTGTGTAAATACTGGTTCAGAATTAAGCTTTAGAGCTTATACTTTATTGGTTCTGGCAGAGAGAGAGGTGGTCGATCGGTAATACTTAGGCTGCTTTTCTCTTTACCTCAGACTGTTACTAATGTCAAACATATGTCAAGTCAAATTACGCGTTTGGCTTGATGCACATCAAGTTAACTCGGGATTGGGATCCCAATGATTTTGGGCAGTACCTTGGCAACGCTGAAAAAAATTTAATAGGCCAATTGTGAGAGAGATCAATGTTGCATGTCATGGATAAGGCTTCAATTTGGACTGTAAATAGCGTTTGGAACCTATGAGATTAAGGGTCTATTCGGTAGCCAAGTTTTTTGGCCCATTTTTAACAGACAAGTTGGTTTACAACTTTAAATGAAACCTCTAAAAACACCCCATTCTTCAAAATACTCGAAAACATACAAAAATTTTTCTTCCTTTCCTTTCTCCTCCTCCCTTCTCCACTTCACCTCACAACCATTGGCTGGCAGACTCCTTTCCCTTTTTTTCCTTCTCACTCTCTGTCTTCCCCTCCCTCTCCTCATCCCTCTTCCCTCCCTCCCTTCTCCTCTCCTCTCCTCCCTCCTCCCTCCTCCTCTCCTCTCCTCTTCTCTCCCCACTCCTTCCCCCTCCCTCACCCCACCCCCTTTCCTAGCGACTTCTAGTCGCGCAACTAGATCTAGATGTAGTCAAACGATCAGGGTAGGAGGAGGGAGAGGGGGGCGGGATGAGGGAGAGGGAGGAGGAGGAGGAGGAGGAGGAGGAGGAGGGGGGAGAGGAGAGGAGAGATAGAGGAGGAGTGAGGGAGGGAGAGAGAGATGCAGAAGAAAATGAAAGAGAGTGAGGGTACCGCAACCAGTGGCTGGTGGTGGGGAGGGAGGGATGAGGAAGAGTAGCTGGGGTGTGGGGAGGAAGAAGAAGAAGAGGGGAAAAAAATGAAAATAAGAAAATTTTTTTTACAAACCATCAAATAAAGTTTTTTCTACAAATTTTGTAGTCAAGTTTAGACAAATACTCAAAAAACACACTATCCAAACGGACCGTAAGTATTGGTGTGACCCTTTGTTTAGGTGATGTTGAGATTGTTTGTTTTTTTTTTTAGGGAAATTAAGTTTGATTATAATAATTAGAAGGTGCCCATGATAGTTGGATCAACTGTAAGGTTGTTAGATCTGGTCCAACACTCATGTTCAAATTGCATTTCTGGCAGTCCCTCATCAGTATACAATCTTTAACAACCATTATAAGCCTCCCATTCAGTTACTGGCTTGCTGTGATATTGGAATATCTAACTTGCCCTCCTAAACTTAGAGCAAAAAATAAACCGAAAACAAAAAACAGTTCAACTCCAAATGCGTAATAGCATTGATTGGGTTGAATAATATGTTGAAATATGTATACTTGATAATCAAGTTAGCACCAGCTGAGGGGGACGGTCTAGGTCTCATGAATTAGAGGTCCTCCATTTTTTCCTTCTCGCTTCTTAAATTCCACCCTTTCCTGCTAAAGAAAAATTAAACTTAGCACCAAAAAAAAGGGTTCCAGTTGTGGTAATAGAATATGTGAACTATTTTAAATTTCATGCCCCTACAACTCCTGAAATTTAATTTTTACTTGCACCTTAGTATAGTCTATTCGTTTTCTACTTTGTAGAATGGATTGACCTACTTGATCTCTTATCTGTACTAATCTTCCACCATCAAATTTTAGTTGTTTGCAATTAGTTGAATTTGTTCACATTTATTCTTTGCAAAAGAAGCAATGTAATACTCTACTATTTAGGTGGAGGGATTGTGAGCTCTATAGCTTAATTGCCACAGGGTCTTGGAATTTTTTTTTTTTTGGAAAATTTTCGTTTAAAAACCAAGGGAGTGGTGTTTTTTTTATTGAATTAGTAACAAGAGAGATCAAATTTGTGCTATTTACTAGGTAATTTTGGCTTCCGCGAGAATAACCCTACCCGTACTGTTAACAACGGTAGAGGACGTCGTCCATTCAGCAGCAGCTATCGGGTTAACATCTTTTGTTCAATAATTAGTTATAGGGAACTTGCATCAAGCAAAGGTCTGTGAAATTTGCACAAACGTGGGCCACTCCACTGACTTGTCGCGCCCCACTTTTCGATGTAAAAAAATAAATAATTGGTTTTGTGAATTTTATTGATTTGGGAAAAATGAATTTTGTTGATAAAAACAAAAATGGGTCTAAATGGGACTTTTGAAAATGCGACGATTTGACCCAAGAAAAATAGTTCAAAAAGGGTTTTTATATGAAAAATGGAGTCGCCACTTGGTATAGAGTTAGGGTGTACCAAGTCACCCAAAAAATGAAATTTTTAAAGAAAAAAAGTAAGAAAACCCTTTTTAAACGACTCCTAGTCCACGTAAAACAAAGAAAAAGGTTCGGGAGTCACATTTGACGAAGGGGAAGGCAAGGATAAAAATCCAAGGCACCCCTTCGACCTAGCCAAGGCTAGTTGCTTGATTTAACCCTTATTTTCCTAATTTTTCTACCCAAAGTATGTATGCAAATTGGATATGACTAATGGATGAGAAATGCAAACTTAAGTCTAGAAATGTCTCTGATGAGGCTTTTGATCCCATTCACATGAATTGTGAAGGTCAATAAGGAAAGACCTCATAGAAAATCATGAACGATGCAAATGAGGACTCAAATGAGAGTGTAAGTGTGCAAAGTGTAGAAAAAAGGTGCATGTGTGCAATTTGAAAGTATTTGTGTGCAAATGAATGAAAATATGAATGCTCGTGTGCAAGTGAATGAAAATAGTAAATATATAAGTGAAATAGGTGCAATGTGTGAAGTGAAAAGTAAAGAAAGTGAATAAGTGTGTGAATATGACATGTGGATTTAAAATATATAATTAGTGAGGAAAATAGTGAGAAAATGATATGAAAATGCATGAACTTAGAAGAATGCATCAGGTCGGGTACGGGAATGACCTCTAGTTTTTGTGATTTTAATTTTCCCTTTGATTAGAAGGAAAAACTAGCGTGCTAAGGCTATTTTGAAGCCACACTCGCTCGTTTCCCTTACCCAAGGGGGTTTCTCAGGCAAATGGACCCTATAACTAGCATGAAATGCAAAGGCCTAAAATGAAAGGGAAAAGGTTAGAGGAACATGCCAAATGCCATAAAAACTAAAAAAATGCATGAAATGTAGTGAACATGCAAACATGTACTAACGAGGGGAAATCCCTAAGGGTCTAGCGTTGGACTAGCCCATTCTACGAATTCCGACTAGCATTGGACTAGCGGAAACGTACATTCATCCATCATATTCATTTATAAATATAGAAAGCAAGTAGACATGCAAAAACACTTATAACACGTAGCACATAACACTTAGCATGCTCGACTAGATGCAATAGCTTAATAAAGCAAATTAACACATAGTAACTTAGCATGCAAGACAAATAAGACGATTAAAGCCCTAACTATTACATTTGCTAGCTAAAACAAAGAGGGAAGGGAAAATGGACCAAATTACTTGCTATGCCCTATCTATTACAGGCCAAGAGGTGTACACCCCATAAATGAAAATAGAAGAAAGATTTAAAAATGAAATAAAAGTAAATAAATGAAAGGCATTAATAAACATTTAAGAAAACCAAGTAGGCATGCAATTTTCATTTAGCAAGTTGGACCACATAGGGAGATACACAAAAAAGATAAAAGAAAGTATACCGTCCCCTTTTGTGGTGCTAATAAGTTGGAAAAGGTTCTAAATTGGAGCTACAACCATTAAACAAAGGATTAATGTACCAATTTAATAGTAAATCAAACAACACAAATTCTTCAAAAACAAAAATTAAAGGACCACTAATAACTATGAAATTGAACCATTAGATCCCTATTAAAATCAAGTTTGACCAATTCGCTACTGTGAGTCAAGTATCTTTCTCCACTACACTCAAAGGAAGCAGGTAATAACAGCAAAAGCAAGAGACAAAGTGCAACAAACATCCTTTCGGCAATTCTGCAACCTATTGCTGCAAAGATCACAGGGACCCAATTGATTAGTTTTCTCAAATTTGTGGGTCATAATTGCATAAGGTGACACTTGAGGGGGCCAAAGTACAAATTTTGAAAAACTTTTTCATGCAAAACATGCAAGAACGTGAAACAGGTTCTTCAATGAAGAAGTGTTTCTGCAATCAAGAAATATTACCGCAGGTTACACTTTTTGCAAGCAAACTCCAACTTCAGCACAAGTTTGATCAAAACATTTCAACCAAGACGTCCAAAATCCTTATCCCAGCAACATGCAACATGATTTCAACATCCAAGCAAAGCAAAAACATAGCAGGGAAATTGTTCAAAATGTTAGAAGATGGCTTGGCAGAATTCTAGTTCATTCCTTTTTAGCAATTGTCTGGTCATGGTTCAAATGTTCCAAAACCCAAACATGTAAACCCAAACCAATCTTCCAAATCTTCTTTTTGCAAACAAGGTTAACTAACAAACTGAATGGCCGACACTTTAGTGAGCCAATGCAGGTAAGGAAACAGCAAATAGAATGCGGCAACTTTTTTTTGGTTCTGCTGCAAATTTTCATGTGCAAAGTTCTGCATTTCAGCAAAGCAAATGCGTACAACAGCCTTGAAATTACTCCAATCCAACATGGCTAAACACCTATGAACAATGCAACTGATTTAATTAAGCTTCAACAACCGAAAATAAAAACTGCTGCACTTTGCTTTCAACTTAGATTTTCGATTCAAAAACAGCTTTGATTAGATGTTTTCAACTCCAATAAACTTCATTCAGACCAAACAAACAGAAAGACTTGACAACTTTATTCAAACAAACAGAAAAATTAGCAACTTCATTCAAACAGAAAAATTAGCAAAACATCAAAGGTTTGAAACTCCAGCAAACAAATCTCTTGAGCTTAGGCAGTTCGCATGGAAGCTGCACTCAAGCATTTCGAATCACAAACCCATGCTCAAAATCCTGTTAAGCTTCTCATGCATACAAACTACAACTTTCGGTCAAGGCTGGAATTACTATCTAACAAAAACAGCAAAGTTTGGAACCGCAATGTAAGAAAATAGCAAGACACAACCGTAAATTTCTGGTGCAGCAAAAAATGAATATGCATTTTCCAGCAGGCAGTTGGTCTTAAATCCGAATTTACCTCGGTTGAATCATTGTGCTAAGTACCCAAAACTAACATGCAAGGCTACTTAATGAAATCACTATCATAACTAGTTCAAATCAAGTTCGGTCAGCAACTATAATCATCCACAATTCCAGAAATTCTGTTCACCACCCTCGGATGAACTTGCATGTAGCAGTTTTCTGTTTCATATTTTTTCCTTGCTTAGCCGAACTAATGAACTTCATGCAAAGCTTAATCACCTACTTCTTAGCTAGTTAATTACATGCAGGCCTAATTAACTTGTCATTACTAATTAATCAAGATTAAGGCTCCAAAACAGAAAAACTAAACCGAATGAGGCTACATTAGCAAGATAACCTCTCGGCAGTCACTTTCCATCAAAACAAAATTTCCTTAGCTTTTTATTTCTTCATCCGGCTTCATGAAATGATCATGCAAGGCCTTAATCCTAGTAATCATCCAAAATCCAGTTAGTCCAGCTCCATTTCATGCTCAGATTATCACAGGGAATCAGAAATAAAATTGCATTTTCATCTCAGCTCTCGGCTGGAACATCAACATCCAAAACAGAAATTTCTAATGGCTTAATATCATCATCCGACTGCCTAACCTCACATGCATATTACTAGATGACTTAAACTTCTTGGTTTTGATTAGTTAGACACTTAATCCAACTCAGATTGTCGCATAAAGTCAGAAATAAAGACTACGATTCCAAGCAAGCTCCTCGGCAGAAATGTTTTTAACCAAAACAGAAATTTTCCACAGCTTTGGTTTCATCATCTAATTACCCAAATTAACACATGCAAGGTCACGGCTGGCTTAAACTACCTCTGATTATCCATTTTTAGTCCAGAAAATTTACCTCAAAGCAAGCTAAGACCACACACGAAAATCTGAAAAATTTCTGCTCCCTTTCGGCTCTCACGCACGCGACAGGTTTGCTGGTTCTGGTTTGGTGTAGCGGCTTCAACTGGTGGAGGTGGAATGTTGGAGTTGCTGGAAACGGTTGCAGCTGGTTGAAATTTTGCTCACGGTTTCTCTCTGCCTTTCTTCCAGCTCACGGTCAGAACAAAACGGACAGAAGATTTCAACTCGCGTTTCCTCCCTTGCTCTCGGATGCCTCACGATGAAAAAATGAAGTGCAGTGGTTTGCGGTGTAGATGGTTCTTTGGTTTCTCCTTGTCGGTGATACCAAGGCAGGGAAATGTTGTTGTGCGCTCAGCTTAAGACCGAGCTCACACAACAAGCGGCTGCAATACTTCTCCCTCTCGGCTAACCAGAATGCAGCCTGCTAGTCCGTCCTTTTTCTTGCTCAAGCTCGCAACTAAGATGAAGGAAGTTTGGCACTCAAACTCCTCCCCAACTCACGGATGGAATTGTTGCAGAACCGCAGGTCTCACTCTCTTTTCTTTAACTCACGAACAGAAAAAAAACAGAGCAAAGGCTTCGGCTCTCCCTCACTCTCAGTCTCAGCTTGCCGGGTGCAGCTCTCTCACTTTCATGGTCGATGATCACGAGGCAGAGGCTGGAGAGGGAGTGTTTGGTTGCGGACTGGGGTAAGTTGGTGCAGAGAGGAAATGGAAAATGGTGTTGGTTGGAAGATGATTGCAGCTAGTGGAGGTTGAAAAGAAACGAAGGGAACTCACGCACAACTTCTCCCTCTCTTCCTTCGAGCTCACGGACAGAAAACAAGAAAGATTGCAGCTCTCCAGTTTCTTTTTTTCGGATGCAAGGTGCGGCTCCCTCCTTGTCTCTCTGGTCGATGATTCCAATGTGAGGTGGAGTGGTAATGTGGAGAGGAAATGGAGAGAAACCGTGGTGAGGTTGGTGGAGTGTGCGGTGGGGAAATGAAATGTGATCCGGCAGAAAAAATGGAATTGTGATGATTTTTCTTTTTTTTCTTTTCTCTTTTCTCAACTTAATAATTTAACAAAAATAATAGTAAAACTAAATAATAATAAAAACAACAATTTTAATTACAAACACATCAAAATAAACAAACTAAAAATAACAAAATTACCATTTTCGATCTTTTCTTTCATTTTTCATCATTTTTCATCATTTTTTTTCTTCTTTTCTTTTTTTTTCAAAATAAATTAACAAAAATAAACCAAAATGCCAAAAATTAAATTTGAACGTATTTTTGTGAACAATTTTCCTTTTTTTCTCTTTTTTCATGATTTTTCTACGCTAAAACTTAAAAATAAAAATAAAAATAAAAACTAGAAACTAAAAAAAAACTAAAAGCAACCACGACAAATGAGAATAAAAAGTAAAAGAAATTACACCAAAAATTTGGTGTCTACAGTTTGCCCCTCTTTGTCTGAGTTTTGGAAAAACTTGAGACAAAGAAGTAGACACCAAATACTTACCTGCTTTATTCGGTGGCTAACGTCACGAACGGTGGACGTTTTAGAAATAAGGACTGACCCCTTTTGGCAAAACTTTTAAAATGGAATTGACTTAGACAGGAGATTTAAAGTGGGATTGACCCGAACGGAATTTAAAGACGGGACTGGCCCAAACAGGAACTTAAAGCGGGACTGACCCGAACAAGAATTTAAAACCGGACTGGCCCGAACAGAAATTTTAAAACGGGACTGACCCGAACAGGAATTTAAAACGGGACTGACCCGAACAAGAATTTAAAAACGGGACTGGCCCGAACAAGGATTTAAAAACGGGATTGGCCCACGTTCCAGTAGCGATGTAAGTGAAATGCTCGCTGGCGGGACTCACCTCATGCTCCAGTGGCTGTAAAAATGAAATGCACGCTAGTGGGACTAACCCATGTTTAGCGGCAACGGAATATGAAATGCACGTTAGTGGGACTGACCCATGTTTAACGGCAATGAGAATGAAACGCGCGCTAGTGGGACTGACCCATGTTTAGCGGCGAAGAAAACAAAATGCACACTAGTGGGACTAACCCATGTTTAGTGGCAATGGAACATAAAATGCACGTTAGTGGGACTGACCCATGTTTAACGGCAATGAGAATGAAACGCGCGCTAGTGGGACTGACCCATGTTTAGCGGCAAAGAAAACAAAATGCACACTAGTGGGACTAACCCATGTTTAGTGGCAATGGAACATAAAATGCACGTTAGTGGGACTGACCCATGTTTAACGGCAATGAGAATGAAACGCGCGCTAGTGGGACTGACCCATGTTTAGCGGCGAAGAAAACAAAATGCACACTAGTGGGACTAACCCATGTTTAGTGGCAATGGAACATAAAATGCACGTTAGTGGGACTGACCCATGTTTAACGGCAATGAGAATGAAACGCGCGCTAGTGGGACTGACCCATGTTTAGCGGCAAAGAAAACAAAATGCACACTAGTGGGACTAACCCATGTTTAGTGGCAAAATACAAGAAATGCACGTTAGTGGGACTGACCCATGTTTAACGGCAATGAGAAAGAAACGCGCGCTAGTGGGACTGACCCATGTTTAGCGGCAAAGAAAACAAAATGCACACTAGTGGGACTAACCCATGTTTAGTGGCAATGGAACATAAAATGCACGTTAGTGGGACTGACCCATGTTTAACGGCAATGAGAATGAAACGCGCGCTAGTGGGACTGACCCATGTTTAGCGGCAAAGAAAACAAAATGCACACTAGTGGGACTAACCCATGTTTAGTGGCAAAATACAAGAAATGTAAGACGGGATACTCCGTATACTCACCTAAAGACCAACCAAATTTTTGCCCCAGTAGGAATTAGGTTTTGCCTTTGAACCAATAGTTGATTCTGCTTTGCCATGTTGTTGCACCATTTGATCAAACTGGCTTGCGACGTATTTCAGTACACCTTTACTCATTTGGAGAACACCTTTTGATACCGACTTCAGTGCGAGGTGTAATTGCTTTTATCCATGCATGGAACTTTTCTGCAAAAGAGAAAATACAAAGAAATTGTCCTCATCATTTGATCCGTTCGCCTTTGAGGATCGTGTAAACATGAGTTTTTCTCCTTTTCCTTCCATTTTCGCCAATTTTGGCTGCGGCATCTGATTGAGTTAGATTTCTCATTCCAAAACTTTTCCGAATTCTCAAACTGACCAGGCATGTGTTTTGCCATACTGTGAAGGCTGCGTGGCTGGCTTTGCTGAATCTCAACCGTTTCCAAAGGACGACTGAATCCAAGCATTCCTTTGAAATAAACTCCGGGGATTGTTATTTACCAAAATTCAAGAAGTTAAAATAAAATGAGGTATGCAATAAAAATTCACATGCTATGAAGGGATGAATATGCACGAGAATGCAAAACATAACCATCTGTGCCTACATAATGCCATAAATGCAGGCGCTTTGGAAGAAATGAGTTTCCTAAAAATGTACTTACGAAAGAATATTTAATTTACAAAATGACACAATTTTCGGCCCACAGACGTCACGTTTAATCCCCTGGATATCTTTGTTCTGGAATTCAACACTGGCAGAAGTATTCCAAATGAAGGGAGATCCAAACGAACCAAGTCACCAGCTATTCCTCTTCGTGCTTACAAAACTCACCTTGGCGCCCTTTTGGGTTTTCACCAAGGTTGCCCCCACCCCTTTTCTTTTGTTTTTGTTTTTGTTTTTGTTTTTCTCTCTTTTTTTTTTCTTTTCTTTTTTTTCGAGGTGCCCTTTCGGGTTTTCACCTAAGGAACAATGGAAAAAACTCAACCATAATCGACTCAGGAGTATGAACTGAAGATTGCTGACATCAGTAAAATGCGCTTCCCTGGTAAGATTAGGCGAAGGCATTATGGACATCACTTGCCAGCTGATTAGCAAATTTCCCAATAGAAATGCAGCAAGTGACGAAAGCCAGGACTTTGGGCTTTTGAAATGAAGTCAGGTGGGGTGTTTGAAAAAAGTTGAGGCTTGAAAGCAAATTTTGATGAGAGGGGTGTGAAATAGCCTGAGATTGCATCATTTTGAAATTATTTCCAATTTTGAACGAAACTGAGGAAAATTTTGCCCCAGTTTGATTGGATTTTTTTCGTTGCATTTTCTTCATTGCATTCTTCTTACTTTTGCATTTTTTCTAAAAACTAAATTTGCCCCTGTGTGGGGTTCTTTTCCTTTTCGTCTCTTTTCCAAAGATAAATTTGCCCCAGTGTGGGGTCTTTCTTTCCTTTCTGATCATTTTCAAAATGAATTTGCCCCAGTGTGGGGTTTGCAATCCTCAGGGGCTGCCAAACGAAAAAATTATTGTTCTGATAGCTCAAAAGGGACGACTAGGGATGAAATGTTTTGATTGGAAAGGAAAATGGCCTGACTTTTGCCTCGTCTCTTGCTCGATTTCCTAAAAGAAATTTGCATAATCAAATAAAGAACATCTTACACATGTCCGAGTTGATAGGTTGAGGGAATGTCTGTCCATCCATTTCTCCTTTGAACACCCAATAAGCCTTGTCAATTTGAAGCAAATTTGCCTTCGACTTCGTCTTTCATCGCTTTAGCACTTTGTTCCCTTTTCAGAAGATCGGTGGCGGACATAGGTCATGCTTATGACATTCAGCTGTTTTTCATCAATCATTGGTAACCCTACTCTGACCAATCAGCTTCGAGCTTGGCAGGGGAGGAATTTTTATCAATGAAGGGATCTTGGCCTTTTCCATGAAGGTTTTTCCAAGGGATGGATTTTCAATGGAGGGATTTCAATGAAGCAAGCTTTATAAGGGATTTCTGTATGAAGGGATTTTCAATGAAGGTTTTTCAAGGAAGGGAGTTTTAATGCAGGGATTTTTAAATGAAGGGATTTTCAATGTGCGGCTTCATCGAATTCCAGAACAGTGATATTCAGAGGGTCAAATAATTTCAACTTTGGCCATCTTAAAAGAATTTAAAAGAATCAAGACGATAATCAAATCAAGCAAATTATGCATTTCATGCAACTCCAAATCAAAGTGGAAACAAGATAACTCAATTGCAAAAGATGCTTTCATTAAACTATTCACATATGCAAAAAACAGCTTTTGTGAAATTTAGTAAATAACAACCCCTAGATTTACCAAAATTTCCCTCGAGAGGGAAAATACTCGGCCAACCATAATTACAACGTGCCTTCAAGATTCTCAGATTTCGTCACTGGAGGTGGATGCCTCTAAAGTGTCTTCATGTTTGGGAAAGGGGTTTGTGCTTACACTTGGTCCTTGTCCACCCTTTCCTCTTAGCACTATTTCTCCAGCCTCGATCATGTCTTGGATCTGGTGCCTAAGTACTTTGCAATTGGCGGTTGAATGGCCAGGTGCTTCTGAATGATAAGCGCAAGTGTACTGTGGATTGTATCCGCCAGGGATGCCATGAGGGTAAGGCGGAGGGGGAATGACGTCGATTTTACCAGCGGCTTTTAATTGTTCATACAATTGGTCCAGAGGCCTGCCAAGATTAGTAAAAATGCGATGGCGATTTTGCCTTTGAGGTTCAGTGGGTTGAGGGTAGTTGTAGGTGAGTCCATTTGGTGGAGGAAGTTGTTGATTGTAAGGGGGTCGGGGTCGTATTTGTTGAAAATTAGGTTGAGTTATTTGAAAAGGGACTACAGGTGGATTAGGATAGCTTGGGCGAGGTCGAGGGTGGTGGATATTGGCGTGATAAACAGGATGAGAGTTTGGATAATGAGGGTAAGGGTTGGAGTAGGTAGGGTATCGTCGAAATCTGGGTTTTGGGGTAGGGTTTTGATCCCAAACAAAAGCAGTTTCCCCCTCTTGCTTCTTGAATTGTTGCTTCTTCCCATTACTACTTTGGCTTTGCAAAACTTCCACTTGAGTTTTCAGGGCAGACACATTAACAATCTTTCCAGCCTTCACGAAGTCATCATATTCTTCCAGTTTATTGACAATAGCAGCAAATGAGCATCCAGTCATGCGGAAAATTTCTTCAAAGTGCGGCGGATCATGTGCCTTAATGAAAGTGCGAATGATTTCGTCTTCAGTCATCGGTGGCTCGACTTTTGCAGCTATCTTCCTCCACCTCTTGGCATAAGTCTTGTGATCCTCGGAGGGTTTTCTTTTTGTTCCTTCCAACGTGGTTCGTGTCGGAGCCAACTCGCAGTTATACTCATATTGCCTTACAAAAGCGTTGGACAAATCAAACCAGGTCTTCGCTTCTTCGGGTTTCAGCTTGGAATACCAGTCGAGTGCATCCCCCTCCAGACTTTCTGGGAATAGCCTCAAAGGCAGATTTTCATCATCTGTTGGCCTACCCAACTTGTTGGCGAACAATCTGAGGTGTGTCTTGGGATTGCCCGTGCCATCGTATTTATTAAACTTCGGAGTTTTGAACCCCTCAGGTAACTGCACATTCGGGAAAAGGCAAAGCTCGTCGTAATCCAGAACTCCTTGCTTGTTTAACCCTTGACTTTTCTTCATAAATTCATCAAAGCGGTCAAGGCGCTTAAGCAGCTTCACATCAACGGGAGCAGAAGATTCCCCCATTTCTGCCTTGGTTTGAATAATATGGTCTGGTAGGAATGGCTCAGCGGCAGTGTGATAAAAAGTATGAGGCTCGGGGGGTATGTTTGAAGTGGTTTGGGGTTGTGGGCCTTGCATGTGAGTAGGAAAAAATGAAGGATTAGGAGGGTAAGTGTATGGCAGATTTATGGTGGGATAGGTGAAAGTTCCTTCGGGTGGAATGATGAAGGGTGGAGTAAAAGTAGTTTGGGTCGTGGCTATGCCAAACGATTCTGGCTCCGGCTGACTGTCGGGTTCAGGCTCAGGTTGAACTCCACTACTGATAAGCTCATCGATTAATTTCTTTTGGACGGCCATTTCAGTTGCCATTTCACCAAACTTTGTAAGCATCTCGGTCAGTTGGACCCCCAAACTTGCAGTCTTAGGTTGAGCTGTAGTAGCAGACCTATCCGACTGTTCCGGTTGTGAACTCATGTTTACACGATTCCTCTGGGCTTGACTGCGGGATCGCGTTATGATGGGGCTTCGACGAGAAGCTATGTTTAAAATTACCTGAAAATTTTGAAAGATTGCCTTTAGATTTAGCCGTCGCTTAATTATTCCAAAGAAAATAAAGAAAAGGAAAAGAAAAAGGCAAGAGTTAGTAGATATCCAGAAAACTCGGATGCATGTCCTATGTGGGAACCCTTTTATGCCAAGGGTAGGCCTAGCATGAAAATGCAATCCTCCAGAGCAGGCACTATACAATACCTGATGGATCCAATCAGCTTATGGAGTGAAAATAATTTTGAAAAATTTGGCCCATTGGAATAAGAAGAGACGTTTGTCAAAATGAGGACCTCGTCCGAAGGGATTGATTACCTTTGATTTGCAAAACGCATGGGTTTGACCTTGACGAACTTCCTATTCAAAGAGATTGGAATTCGTTGATAAAATTTCTCAGTGAATTACGGGTCAAAACCCCAATTGATCAAGTGATTGCAACGGACGGTTTTCTTCAAAATTGACTAGATTTCCCAATTTGGAATTTGACAATGAAACCCCAATAGGGCAAATGGATTGAATGAAGTTGACAATTTATTTAAAATCGACCAAATTACCCTAAAAAGGGAAACAGGTCAAATGAATTGAATGAAATTTATCCAAAATTAATCAGATCTCCCTAAAAAGGGTAAATTGATCAAACAGATTGAACGAAACTTGATTTATTCAAAATCGGCTCGGTTGCCCTAAAAATGGGTAAATTGGGCAAAAGACCCTAAAAAAGGGTAATTTGGTCAATTGAATTGACAATTTATTCAAAAGCGACCGAATGACCCTAAAAGGGGTAAATTGGTCAAAAGATTTGATGATTTATTCAAAATCGACCGAATGACCCTAAAAAGGGTAAATTGGTCAAATGAATTGATGATTTATTCAAAATCGACCGAATGACCCTAAAAAGGGTAAATTGGTCAAAGGAATGGTTTATTTAAAATCGATCATGAATTGACAAAATGGATTGATCGAATCGGCCGGCCATTGGTGGTTTCAGAAAATCAGTCTATGAGCCTTCTAAAAATCAAATTTTGGCCTCAATTTATTTATCATCTCAATAGGAGGAATCATTTGTGAATTTCTTCAAATTAATGTCCTTCACGCAAGGGATTTTTACCAATTTTTGATAAAATGGCCAAAAAGTAATTATCAGATGCTCATATTCCAAAGATCACTCTATAAAAATGATCAGATCCTACCTTACCTTGTGCACTACCCCTTTGGATGGTACAAAATGTAAACGTGCAAGTCTCACTGGATTAAGTATCCGAGACACAAGGTGGCTTATTCCTAAACACGGGATTCCCTATGTGGCATTCCCTTTCTATGGTTTATGCATGATGCCATTTATTAAAGCAGTAAAATATGCAATTCGAAATGAAA
>NW_020862393.1:0-16532 GCF_003713205.1 Coffea eugenioides | reverse complement strand
CAAAGTCAAGTAGCAATAACAATATCGGGGTGCAAACATTATTACTGCCATTTTGCTCCCGTAAAAGTTGTCAAAAGATTAACCAAGAAGGTGAGAATAACAGAACTGTAGAAAAATAAAATTGAAAGAGGTAGATAATGATTTATTTCAACCATGTAGTTTTGCACTTGGCATTTAGTCTTTTCACCTATTTTGTTTGAGGTATCTCATAGAAGTTATTCACAAGAGGTTATTTTAATATTTGGGCAAATTTCATGGTTTGCTGGGTAGTTTGGCCACACCTTGGACAAAGCCTATTTAAACTTGTTTTTGCAATCCTGTACTATTAGTTGCAATTATGAAACGTGTCGAATGATTCGCTATGAATTATTGAATTTAGTGTTCTCTGTCAACAATTATTACTTGGCATAATTTTTACCAAAGGAAAAGAAGCAACTTGGTGGAAAAGAAAGAAAACATGTGAAATAGGAAAAAAAAGAGAATTGCAAAAGAGATTAGAGTCCAAATGGCACTAATATGGGTAGAAAGAGAATAAGATTTGGAAGAGTGTTACTTGAAGAATATTTTATCCAAACAAACTGGCACTATTTTGCAAATCTTGATCTATGGATCCTCGACATTTTATTGTTTATTTGTTGGTTTTTTTGTGTTCTAGACTGATGACGATTACTTTGCTACAAAATTTGTTGATTTTGGTTTTGTTATGAGGAAGCAGTGAAAGAGAAACAACTGCTATTTAGCCTCTTTTGACGGCTCTATAGCCACCGGTGGCCATATTGAAGGTCGAAATAGCAATATATGTAGAAAAATAAATCGAGAGGGGCAAATTTTGTTAATTTTCACCATCAATGGCCAGCAGCCGGCAGGTGTGTTAGTCATTGCCAAAGTCAAGTAGCAATAACAATATCGGGGTGCAAACATTATTACTGCCATTTTGCTCCCGTAAAAGTTGTGCAAAAGATTAAACCAAGAAGGTGATAATAACAGAACTGTAGAAAAATAAAATTGAAAGAGGTAGGATAATGATTTATTTCAACCATTGTAGTTTGGCAACTTGGCATTTAGTCTTTTCAACCTATTTTTGTTTGAGGTATCTCATAGAAGTTAATTCACGAAGAGGTTATTTAAATTTGGCAAATTTCATGTTTGGCTGGGTAAGTTTGGCCACACCGTGGACAAAGCCTATTTAACTTGTTTTTGCAATCCTGTACTATTAGTTGCAATTATGGAAACGTGTGCGAATGAATTCGCTATGATTATTGAATTTGTG
The DNA here is from genome assembly GCF_003713205.1 of Coffea eugenioides. Taxonomy (NCBI): domain Eukaryota; kingdom Viridiplantae; phylum Streptophyta; class Magnoliopsida; order Gentianales; family Rubiaceae; genus Coffea; species Coffea eugenioides. The sequence continues at coordinate 15,262 of NW_020862393.1, read as the reverse complement.
TTCTCCTGTCAAAATTATTAAACTTGGCCATAATTTTAACCTAAAGGAAAAGGAAGCACTTGGTGGAAAAGAAAGAAAAAACATGTGAAATAGGAAAAAAAAAGAGAAATGCAAAAGAGATTAGAGTCCAAATGGCAAGCTAATATGGGTAAAGAGAATAAGAATTTGAAGAGTGGTTACTTGAAGAATAATTTTATCCAAAAGCAAACTGGCAACTAATTTTGCAAATCTGATGCTAATGGAATCCTCCGACATTTTTATTGTTTATTTGTTGGTTTTTTTGTGTTCTAGACTGACGAGGATTAACTTGCTACAAAATTTGTGGATTTTGGTTTGTTATGAGGAGCAGGTGAAAGAGAAAACAACTGCTATTTAGCCTCTTTTGACGGCTCTATAGCCACCGGTGGCCCATATTGAAGGTCGAAATAGCAATATATGTAGAAAAATAAATCGAGAGGGGCAAATTTTGTTAATTTTCACCATCAATGGGCAGCAGCCGGCAGGTGTGTTAGTCAGTGCCAAAGTCAAGTAGCAATAACAATATCGGGGTGCAAACATTATTACTGCCATTTTGCTCCCGTAAAAGTTGTCATAAGATTAACCAAGAAGGTGATAATAACAGAACTGTAGAAAAATAAAATTGAAAGAGGTAGATAATGATTTATTTCAACCATGTAGTTTTGCACTTGGCATTTAGTCTTTTCACCTATTTTGTTTGAGGTATCTCATAGAAGTTATTCACAAGAGGTTATTTTAATATTTGGGCAAATTTCATGGTTTGCTGGGTAGTTTGGCCACACCTTGGACAAAGCCTATTTAAACTTGTTTTTGCAATCCTGTACAATTAGTTGCTCTTATGAAACGTGTAGAATGATTCTCTATGAATTATTGAATTTAGTGTTCTCTGTCAACAATTATTACTTGGCATAATTTTTACCAAAGGAAAAGAAGCAACATGGTGGAAAAGAAAGAAAACATGTGAAATAGGAAAAAAAAGAGAATTGCAAAAGAGATTAGAGTCCAAATGGCACTAATATGGGTAGAAAGAGAATAAGATTTGGAAGAGTGTTAATTGAAGAATATTTTATCCAAACAAACTGGCACTATTTTGCAAATCTTGATCTATGGATCCTCGACATTTTATTGTTTATTTGTTGGTTTTTTTGTGTTCTAGACTGACGAGGATTACTTTGCTACAAAATTTTTGGATTTTGGTTTTGTTATGAGGAAGCAGTGAAAGAGAAACAACTGCTATTTAGCCTCTTTTGACGGCTCTATAGCCACCGGTGGCCATATTGAAGGTCGAAATAGCAATATATGTAGAAAAATAAATCGAGAGGTGAAAATTTTGTTAATTTTCACCATCAATGGGCAGCAGCCGGCAGGTGTGTTAGTCATTGCCAAAGTCAAGTAGCAATAACAATATCGGGGTGCAAACATTATTACTGCCATTTTGCTCCCGTAAAAGTTGTCAAAAGATTAACCAAGAAGGTGATAATAACAGAACTGTAGAAAAATAAAATTGAAAGAGGTAGATAATGATTTATTTCAACCATGTAGTTTTGCACTTGGCATTTAGTCTTTTCACCTATTTTGTTTGAGGTATCTCATAGAAGTTATTCACAAGAGGTTATTTTAATATTTGGGCAAATTTCATGGTTTGCTGGGTAGTTTGGCCACACCTTGGACAAAGCCTATTTAAACTTGTTTTTGCAATCCTGTACTATTAGTTGCAATTATGAAACGTGTAGAATGATTCTCTATGAATTATTGAATTTAGTGTTCTCTGTCAACAATTATTACTTGGCATAATTTTTACCAAAGGAAAAGAAGCAACATGGTGGAAAAGAAAGAAAACATGTGAAATAGGAAAAAAAAGAGAATTGCATAAGAGATTAGAGTCCAAATGGCACTAATATGGGTAGAAAGGAATAAGATTTGGAAGAGTGTTACTTGAAGAATATTTTATCCAAACAAACTGGCACTATTTTGCAAATCTTGATCTATGGATCCTCGACATTTTATTGTTGATTTGTTGGTTTTTTTGTGTTCTAGACTGATGAGGATTACTTTGCTACAAAATTTGTGGATTTTGGTTTTGTTATGAGGAAGCAGTGAAAGAGAAACAACTGCTATTTAGCCTCTTTTGACGGCTCTATAGCCACCGGTGGCCATATTGAAGGTCGAAATAGCAATATATGTAGAAAAATAAATCGAGAGGGGCAAATTTTGTTAATTTTCACCATCAATGGGCAGCAGCCGGCAGGTGTGTTAGTCATTGCCAAAGTCAAGTAGCAATAACAATATCGGGGTGCAAACATTATTACTGCCATTTTGCTCCCGTAAAAGTTGTCAAAAGATTAACCAAGAAGGTGATAATAACAGAACTGTAGAAAAATAAAATTGAAAGAGGTAGATAATGATTTATTTCAACCATGTAGTTTTGCACTTGGCATTTAGTCTTTTCACCTATTTTGTTTGAGGTATCTCATAGAAGTTATTCACAAGAGGTTATTTTAATATTTGGGCAAATTTCATGGTTTGCTGGGTAGTTTGGCCACACCTTGGACAAAGCCTATTTAAACTTTTTTTTGCAATCCTGTACTATTAGTTGCTCTTATGAAACGTGTAGAATGATTCTCTATGAATTATTGAATTTAGTGTTCTCTGTCAACAATTATTACTTGGCATAATTTTTACCAAAGGAAAAGAAGCAACATGGTGGAAAAGAAAGAAAACATGTGAAATAGGAAAAAAATGAGAATTGCATAAGAGATTAGAGTCCAAATGGCACTAATATGGGTAGAAAGAGAATAAGATTTGGAAGAGTGTTACTTGAAGAATATTTTATCCAAACAAACTGGCACTATTTTGCAAATCTTGATCTATGGATCCTCGACATTTTATTGTTGATTTGTTGGTTTTTTTGTGTTCTAGACTCATGAGGATTACTTTGCTACAAAATTTGTGGATTTTGTTTTGTTATGAGGAAGCAGTGAAAGAGAAACAACTGCTATTTAGCCTCTTTTGACGGCTCTATAGCCACCGGTGGCCATATTGAAGGTCGAAATAGCAATATATGTAGAAAAATAAATCGAGAGGGGCAAATTTTGTTAATTTTCACCATCAATGGGCAGCAGCCGGCAGGTGTGTTAGTCATTGCCAAAGTCAAGTAGCAATAACAATATCGGGGTGCAAACATTATTACTGCCATTTTGCTCCCGTAAAAGTTGTCAAAAGATTAACCAAGAAGGTGATAATAACAGAACTGTAGAAAAATAAAATTGAAAGAGGTAGATAATGATTTATTTCAACCATGTAGTTTTGCACTTGGCATTTAGTCTTTTCACCTATTTTGTTTGAGGTATCTCATAGAAGTTATTCACAAGAGGTTATTTTAATATTTGGGCAAATTTCATGGTTTGCTGGGTAGTTTGGCCACACCTTGGACAAAGCCTATTTAAACTTGTTTTTGCAATCCTGTACTATTAGTTGCTCTTATGAAACGTGTAGAATGATTCTCTATGAATTATTGAATTTAGTGTTCTCTGTCAACAATTATTACTTGGCATAATTTTTACCAAAGGAAAAGAAGCAACATGGTGGAAAAGAAAGAAAACATGTGAAATAGGAAAAAAATGAGAATTGCATAAGAGATTAGAGTCCAAATGGCACTAATATGGGTAGAAAGAGAATAAGATTTGGAAGAGTGTTACTTGAAGAATATTTTATCCAAACAAACTGGCACTATTTTGCAAATCTTGATCTATGGATCCTCGACATTTTATTGTTGATTTGTTGGTTTTTTTGTGTTCTAGACTGATGAGGATTACTTTGCTACAAAATTTGTGGATTTTGGTTTTGTTATGAGGAAGCAGTGAAAGAGAAACAACTGCTATTTAGCCTCTTTTGACGGCTCTATAGCCACCGGTGGCCATATTGAAGGTCGAAATAGCAATATATGTAGAAAAATAAATCGAGAGGTGCAAATTTTGTTAATTTTCACCATCAATGGGCAGCAGCCGGCAGGTGTGTTAGTCATTGCCAAAGTCAAGTAGCAATAACAATATCGGGGTGCAAACATTATTACTGCCATTTTGCTCCCGTAAAAGTTGTCAAAAGATTAACCAAGAAGGTGATAATAACAGAACTGTAGAAAAATAAAATTGAAAGAGGTAGATAATGATTTATTTCAACCATGTAGTTTTGCACTTGGCATTTAGTCTTTTCACCTATTTTGTTTGAGGTATCTCATAGAAGTTATTCACAAGAGGTTATTTTAATATTTGGGCAAATTTCATGGTTTGCTGGGTAGTTTGGCCACACCTTGGACAAAGCCTATTTAAACTTGTTTTTGCAATCCTGTACTATTAGTTGCTCTTATGAAACGTGTAGAATGATTCTCTATGAATTATTGAATTTAGTGTTCTCTGTCAACAATTATTACTTGGCATAATTTTTACCAAAGGAAAAGAAGCAACATGGTGGAAAAGAAAGAAAACATGTGAAATAGGAAAAAAAAGAGAATTGCAAAAGAGATTAGAGTCCAAATGGCACTAATATGGGTAGAAAGAGAATAAGATTTGGAAGAGTGTTACTTGAAGAATATTTTATCCAAACAAACTGGCACTATTTTGCAAATCTTGATCTATGGATCCTCGACATTTTATTGTTGATTTGTTGGTTTTTTTGTGTTCTAGACTGATGAGGATTACTTTGCTACAAAATTTGTTGGATTTTGGTTTTGTTATGAGGAAGCAGTGAAAGAGAAACAACTGCTATTTAGCCTCTTTTGACGGCTCTATAGCCACCGGTGGCCATATTGAAGGTCGAAATAGCAATATATGTAGAAAAATAAATCGAGAGGTGCAAATTTTGTTAATTTTCACCATCAATGGGCAGCAGCCGGCAGGTGTGTTAGTCATTGCCAAAGTCAAGTAGCAATAACAATATCGGGGTGCAAACATTATTACTGCCATTTTGCTCCCGTAAAAGTTGTCAAAAGATTAACCAAGAAGGTGATAATAACAGAACTGTAGAAAAATAAAATTGAAAGAGGTAGATAATGATTTATTTCAACCATGTAGTTTTGCACTTGGCATTTAGTCTTTTCACCTATTTTGTTTGAGGTATCTCATAGAAGTTATTCACAAGAGGTTATTTTAATATTTGGGCAAATTTCATGGTTTGCTGGGTAGTTTGGCCACACCTTGGACAAAGCCTATTTAAACTTGTTTTTGCAATCCTGTACTATTAGTTGCTCTTATGAAACGTGTAGAATGATTCTCTATGAATTATTGAATTTAGTGTTCTCTGTCAACAATTATTACTTGGCATAATTTTTACCAAAGGAAAAGAAGCAACATGGTGGAAAAGAAAGAAAACATGTGAAATAGGAAAAAAAAGAGAATTGCAAAAGAGATTAGAGTCCAAATGGCACTAATATGGGTAGAAAGAGAATAAGATTTGGAAGAGTGTTACTTGAAGAATATTTTATCCAAACAAACTGGCACTATTTTGCAAATCTTGATCTATGGATCCTCGACATTTTATTGTTGATTTGTTGGTTTTTTTGTGTTCTAGACTGATGAGGATTACTTTGCTACAAAATTTGTGGATTTTGGTTTTGTTATGAGGAAGCAGTGAAAGAGAAACAACTGCTATTTAGCCTCTTTTGACGGCTCTATAGCCACCGGTGGCCATATTGAAGGTCGAAATAGCAATATATGTAGAAAAATAAATCGAGAGGGGCAAATTTTGTTAATTTTCACCATCAATGGGCAGCAGCCGGCAGGTGTGTTAGTCATTGCCAAAGTCAAGTAGCAATAACAATATCGGGGTGCAAACATTATTACTGCCATTTTGCTCCCGTAAAAGTTGTCAAAAGATTAACCAAGAAGGTGATAATAACAGAACTGTAGAAAAATAAAATTGAAAGAGGTAGATAATGATTTATTTCAACCATGTAGTTTTGCACTTGGCATTTAGTCTTTTCACCTATTTTGTTTGAGGTATCTCATAGAAGTTATTCACAAGAGGTTATTTTAATATTTGGGCAAATTTCATGGTTTGCTGGGTAGTTTGGCCACACCTTGGACAAAGCCTATTTAAACTTGTTTTTGCAATCCTGTACTATTAGTTGCTCTTATGAAACGTGTAGAATGATTCTCTATGAATTATTGAATTTAGTGTTCTCTGTCAACAATTATTACTTGGCATAATTTTTACCAAAGGAAAAGAAGCAACATGGTGGAAAAGAAAGAAAACATGTGAAATAGGAAAAAAAGAGAATTGCAAAAGAGATTAGAGTCCAAATGGCACTAATATGGGTAGAAAGAGAATAAGATTTGGAAGAGTGTTACTTGAAGAATATTTTATCCAAACAAACTGGCACTATTTTGCAAATCTTGATCTATGGATCCTCGACATTTTATTGTTGATTTGTTGGTTTTTTTGTGTTCTAGACTGATGAGGATTACTTTGCTACAAAATTTGTTGGATTTTGGTTTTGTTATGAGGAAGCAGTGAAAGAGAAACAACTGCTATTTAGCCTCTTTTGACGGCTCTATAGCCACCGGTGGCCATATTGAAGGTCGAAATAGCAATATATGTAGAAAAATAAATCGAGAGGTGCAAATTTTGTTAATTTTCACCATCAATGGGCAGCAGCCGGCAGGTGTGTTAGTCATTGCCAAAGTCAAGTAGCAATAACAATATCGGGGTGCAAACATTATTACTGCCATTTTGCTCCCGTAAAAGTTGTCAAAAGATTAACCAAGAAGGTGATAATAACAGAACTGTAGAAAAATAAAATTGAAAGAGGTAGATAATGATTTATTTCAACCATGTAGTTTTGCACTTGGCATTTAGTCTTTTCACCTATTTTGTTTGAGGTATCTCATAGAAGTTATTCACAAGAGGTTATTTTAATATTTGGGCAAATTTCATGGTTTGCTGGGTAGTTTGGCCACACCTTGGACAAAGCCTATTTAAACTTGTTTTTGTAATCCTGTACTATTAGTTGCTCTTATGAAACGTGTAGAATGATTCTCTATGAATTATTGAATTTAGTGTTCTCTGTCAACAATTATTACTTGGCATAATTTTTACCAAAGGAAAAGAAGCAACATGGTGGAAAAGAAAGAAAACATGTGAAATAGGAAAAAAAAGAGAATTGCAAAAGAGATTAGAGTCCAAATGGCACTAATATGGGTAGAAAGAGAATAAGATTTGGAAGAGTGTTACTTGAAGAATATTTTATCCAAACAAACTGGCACTATTTTGCAAATCTTGATCTATGGATCCTCGACATTTTATTGTTTATTTGTTGGTTTTTTTGTGTTCTAGACTGACGAGGATTACTTTGCTACAAAATTTGTGGATTTTGGTTTTGTTATGAGGAAGCAGTGAAAGAGAAACAACTGCTATTTAGCCTCTTTTGACGGCTCTATAGCCACCGGTGGCCATATTGAAGGTCGAAATAGCAATATATGTAGAAAAATAAATCGAGAGGTGAAAATTTTGTTAATTTTCACCATCAATGGGCAGCAGCCGGCAGGTGTGTTAGTCATTGCCAAAGTCAAGTAGCAATAACAATATCGGGGTGCAAACATTATTACTGCCATTTTGCTCCCGTAAAAGTTGTCAAAAGATTAACCAAGAAGGTGATAATAACAGAACTGTAGAAAAATAAAATTGAAAGAGGTAGATAATGATTTATTTCAACCATGTAGTTTTGCACCTGGCATTTAGTCTTTTCACCTATTTTGTTTGAGGTATCTCATAGAAGTTATTCACAAGAGGTTATTTTAATATTTGGGCAAATTTCATGGTTTGCTGGGTAGTTTGGCCACACCTTGGACAAAGCCTATTTAAACTTGTTTTTGCAATCCTGTACTATTAGTTGCTCTTATGAAACGTGTAGAATGATTCTCTATGAATTATTGAATTTAGTGTTCTCTGTCAACAATTATTACTTGGCATAATTTTTACCAAAGGAAAAGAAGCAACATGGTGGAAAAGAAAGAAAACATGTGAAATAGGAAAAAAAAGAGAATTGCAAAAGAGATTAGAGTCCAAATGGCACTAATATGGGTAGAAAGAGAATAAGATTTGGAAGAGTGTTACTTGAAGAATATTTTATCCAAACAAACTGGCACTATTTTGCAAATCTTGATCTATGGATCCTCGACATTTTATTGTTGATTTGTTGGTTTTTTTGTGTTCTAGACTGATGAGGATTACTTTGCTACAAAATTTGTTGGATTTTGGTTTTGTTATGAGGAAGCAGTGAAAGAGAAACAACTGCTATTTAGCCTCTTTTGACGGCTCTATAGCCACCGGTGGCCATATTGAAGGTCGAAATAGCAATATATGTAGAAAAATAAATCGAGAGGGGCAAATTTTGTTAATTTTCACCATCAATGGGCAGCAGCCGGCAGGTGTGTTAGTCATTGCCAAAGTCAAGTAGCAATAACAATATCGGGGTGCAAACATTATTACTGCCATTTTGCTCCCGTAAAAGTTGTCAAAAGATTAACCAAGAAGGTGATAATAACAGAACTGTAGAAAAATAAAATTGAAAGAGGTAGATAATGATTTATTTCAACCATGTAGTTTTGCACCTGGCATTTAGTCTTTTCACCTATTTTGTTTGAGTTATCTCATAGAAGTTATTCACAAGAGGTTATTTTAATATTTGGGCAAATTTCATGGTTTGCTGGGTAGTTTGGCCACACCTTGGACAAAGCCTATTTAAACTTGTTTTTGCAATCCTGTACAATTAGTTGCTCTTATGAAACGTGTAGAATGATTCTCTATGAATTATTGAATTTAGTGTTCTCTGTCAACAATTATTACTTGGCATAATTTTTACCAAAGGAAAAGAAGCAACATGGTGGAAAAGAAAGAAAACATGTGAAATAGGAAAAAAAAGAGAATTGCAAAAGAGATTAGAGTCCAAATGGCACTAATATGGGTAGAAAGAGAATAAGATTTGGAAGAGTGTTAATTGAAGAATATTTTATCCAAACAAACTGGCACTATTTTGCAAATCTTGATCTATGGATCCTCGACATTTTATTGTTTATTTGTTGGTTTTTTTGTGTTCTAGACTGACGAGGATTACTTTGCTACAAAATTTGTGGATTTTGGTTTTGTTATGAGGAAGCAGTGAAAGAGAAACAACTGCTATTTAGCCTCTTTTGACGGCTCTATAGCCACCGGTGGCCATATTGAAGGTCGAAATAGCAATATATGTAGAAAAATAAATCGAGAGGTGAAAATTTTGTTAATTTTCACCATCAATGGGCAGCAGCCGGCAGGTGTGTTAGTCATTGCCAAAGTCAAGTAGCAATAACAATATCGGGGTGCAAACATTATTACTGCCATTTTGCTCCCGTAAAAGTTGTCAAAAGATTAACCAAGAAGGTGATAATAACAGAACTGTAGAAAAATAAAATTGAAAGAGGTAGATAATGATTTATTTCAACCATGTAGTTTTGCACTTGGCATTTAGTCTTTTCACCTATTTTGTTTGAGGTATCTCATAGAAGTTATTCACAAGAGGTTATTTTAATATTTGGGCAAATTTCATGGTTTGCTGGGTAGTTTGGCCACACCTTGGACAAAGCCTATTTAAACTTGTTTTTGCAATCCTGTACTATTAGTTGCTCTTATGAAACGTGTCGAATGATTCGCTATGAATTATTGAATTTAGTGTTCTCTGTCAACAATTATTACTTGGCATAATTTTTACCAAAGGAAAAGAAGCAACATGGTGGAAAAGAAAGAAAACATGTGAAATAGGAAAAAAATGAGAATTGCAAAAGAGATTAGAGTCCAAATGGCACTAATATGGGTAGAAAGAGAATAAGATTTGGAAGAGTGTTACTTGAAGAATATTTTATCCAAACAAACTGGCACTATTTTGCAAATCTTGATCTATGGATCCTCGACATTTTATTGTTGATTTGTTGGTTTTTTTGTGTTCTAGACTGATGAGGATTACTTTGCTACAAAATTTGTGGATTTTGGTTTTGTTATGAGGAAGCAGTGAAAGAGAAACAACTGCTATTTAGCCTCTTTTGACGGCTCTATAGCCACCGGTGGCCATATTGAAGGTCGAAATAGCAATATATGTAGAAAAATAAATCGAGAGGTGCAAATTTTGTTAATTTTCACCATCAATGGGCAGCAGCCGGCAGGTGTGTTAGTCATTGCCAAAGTCAAGTAGCAATAACAATATCGGGGTGCAAACATTATTACTGCCATTTTTGCTCCCGTAAAAGTTGTCAAAAGATTAACCAAGAAGGTGATAATAACAGAACTGTAGAAAAATAAAATTGAAAGAGGTAGATAATGATTTATTTCAACCATGTAGTTTTGCACTTGGCATTTAGTCTTTTCACCTATTTTGTTTGAGGTATCTCATAGAAGTTATTCACCAGAGGTTATTTTAATATTTGGGCAAATTTCATGGTTTGCTGGGTAGTTTGGCCACACCTTGGACAAAGCCTATTTAAACTTGTTTTTGCAATCCTGTACTATTAGTTGCTCTTATGAAACGTGTAGAATGATTCTCTATGAATTATTGAATTCAGTGTTCTCTGTCAACAATTATTACTTGGCATAATTTTTACCAAAGGAAAAGAAGCAACATGGTGGAAAAGAAAGAAAACATGTGAAATAGGAAAAAAATGAGAATTGCATAAGAGATTAGAGTCCAAATGGCACTAATATGGGTAGAAAGAGAATAAGATTTGGAAGAGTGTTACTTGAAGAATATTTTATCCAAACAAACTGGCACTATTTTGCAAATCTTGATCTACGGATCCTCGACATTTTATTGCTGATTTGTTGGTTTTTTTGTGTTCCAGACATATGACGATTACTTGCTACAAAATTTGTTGATTTTGGTTTTGTTATGAGGAAGCAGTGAAAGAGAAACAACTGCTATTTAGCCTCTTTTGACGGCTCTATAGCCACCGGTGGCCATATTGAAGGTCGAAATAGCAATATATGTAGAAAAATAAATCGAGAGGTGCAAATTTTGTTAATTTTCACCATCAATGGGCAGCAGCCGGCAGGTGTGTTAGTCATTGCCAAAGTCAAGTAGCAATAACAATATCGGGGTGCAAACATTATTACTGCCATTTTGCTCCCGTAAAAGTTGTCAAAAGATTAACCAAGAAGGTGATAAATGTGAGGCCCCAGTCCGTTCTACGTTGATATATTCATTAGCTGGGCGGTAACGTTTGGTTTTAGGAGTATTTCGAAAACCCTATGTAGGGATTAAGATTTAAAGCCCTACTATCCAATTATTCCATAATAAGTGCAAGTGAGCCTAGAAAGTAGGGTTTCACTCTTCGGTTTCAGCATTGGAGCAAAATTAGGGTTTTTGTGATTTTCGCCGGATGAAATTTTGGTACGGAAAAAGGATCAAATTTGGTGATTAAAAGTGACTTTTAAGTGAGAAATAATATGTAATTAGGAGCAATAAGATAAGATTAGTGAATAGGAAGTAAAAACCCTAGTACGTGTGTTTTAAGAAAAAACGGCGTGAACCGGCGGGTCCCGCGCATTACCGATTGAACGCACCAATTGACCACCACTTACTTGCCATGCAAGTTTACCACTAATAGAGCAAAATATCTTCCCCCCTCTTAGCTTCTTATTGGCCGAAAATTAGTGGTTCAAAATGCAACAAGAGAGAGAAAATTGTGTGGTTGTGATTCAACCAAGTGTTAACCAAACTTGTGGCTAGAATTAATTCTTATTTTTTCCAACCTTCTTATAAGACAAATGAAGCTTAATCTTCCTCATTCTTTTCTCTCTCTTGGCCGAAATTCTCTCCAAAGGAAGAAAGAAAAATCTCTCTCAATTCCTTGTCCTAATCTTGCTCAATCTCATAAACTAACCGGTTAATCTTGAATTCCTTCCATAAAACCTCTTCATTTGGTATTAGTAAGTTGATTGGTGAAGTGTTTGTGGAAGCTAAGGTGACAAGCAACTCCCTCTCTCTTGTTTTACTAGGTGAGTAATGAATGAACTCTCTCCTTCACCTAATGAAGCTTAATTCATGCTTAGTGGTGTTAAGAGATGAAAAATTATGGTTTATATCTTGATTTGTGGATGATTTAGTGAAGTTTTATATTTATTGGGATTTTTCCTGTTTTAATATAAGCATGATTGTGTGGCTATATATGATGGTTGGAAATGGTATGTAATGATGCTAGATGGTGGAAAAAGTGGAAGATTGCAAGTGATTTCTGTTTTGAATGAAATCTGGAAAATTGGGGTTTCTTGGTTCTTCATTCTGTCCGAATATTTTGGTCCTATATAGAGGCCGAATTGGCCTTGGCTTAAAACATGAAAGTTGTAGGAAATGACATTTTATAGGTGCCTGTAAAATTTCAGGTCAATGGGAGTAGCGTAGAGTGAGAAAAGTCGAAAATACCCTTGCTGTTCTGGTTTTGTCCGAATGTAAGAACTGCACTTGTAATTGGTGATTTTGGATAGGATTACTTCGGAATTGGTTGTTATAGTCTTCTGATGAAATGTAGCCCTGTTTCTAAGCTTTCGTATGCCTTTGAAATTTCTGAATTTGGACTTAAGTAGGCTGAGTTATGCTGTTTGCACCAGGTTGCGGTTTGTTCACCTGTTTTACGATTCTGGTTTAGTATCTTACAGTTTTGACCTAGTTACACTCGAAACTGGGTTAAGTGGCCTTCTTCAACGTTGTAGCCTTTTAAGTGCTGAATCTACCTGTAAAATTGAAGGTCAAACGGATTAATGTATTCCGAGTTATAGACAAAACCCTCAGACCTGTTTTAGACGTCCGTTTGTGTACGTTTTGCATTTCAGTTTCTGCCGTGCATTTTTCCGTTCTGATTCCATACGATCTGGGTGTCGACTCCTTCATAAGAAATTTAGATCTTGGTCTCAGCTTCGAAACGGTATAAAGTACGTCGAAAACCGAGTTCCGTAGCTCCTGTTATGATCAAAACAATAACGCTCGTCAGAACTGCCTTGTATTTGGACAGTTCTGACGGGTACGTTGACACTCGATTTTCGTTCTGTTCTGAGTGGATTCAGGTCTTGGCCAAAACATCAAAGTTTTAGCCTTATGTCTCAGCTTTCTAACGCCTTTGGAATTTCTTGATTTCGATTTCTGAACCGTGAGTTACGGCCTTGCAAACAGGGCATGTTTGGTAACTTGCCATGAAACAGCTGGCACTATTTCGTGCCTTTTTGACCTATACCTATTGAGATCTGGGTTGAGATGTCTTCATGAGAATTGTAGCCCTTCCTCTTAGCTTCGAAACGGTATCTCGCTCACCTTGATCCGACACTTCTAGCCTAACTTTCGACCAAAACCGTTTAAGATGGCCGATTTGGCCGTCCCGTTTGCCGTTCCGCGCGCGCGCGTGTGCCCCTTTTTGCCGTTTTCGCACTTGCGCGTGCCAATTTTGCCGTTTTACTTGTTTTACGTGTGTGAGTAGCTGTTTGTGATATATTGTGACACAATCTTCGATTTCAGACGGTGGTGAACTAGGCGGAGCCGGTGGGGCCCACTACTAGCCAACCAACGAAGTGATTTCTGCTTTTGTACTACTTTTGTATTTGGAGTAAGTATTCAGGCCGCTTTTGTATGTTAGTTACTTATGTGTTTCGATATGTATGAAGAGGGTACTTAGACGAGGGTGTACTTTATCGCACTCGCTCTAAACCCTAATTTGCACACATATTTGTACATGGCTTATGTATATGAGCAATTTTGGAACTAAAACCCTTGAGCTGGTGGCTCAGGGTGACTTTTGAATAATTTTGTGAATTTTGTGAGTTTGAGGTTGAACTCAATACCTAGATGGACTATTCGAGCCGGTTAGGGCTTGGTCGAAGTCAGTCCAACTTGGTTTGAGGTCACCAAGTTTGTGAACCCGGTTCGCTGAGTATGTGAACCAATTTTGTGACCCGAGCTTGTGACTCAAGCTCAATTTTGTGATTTCGTTCGCCTGGGCAAGTTTGTGAGGTGACTGGCCAGTGAGGGTGATAAGGTGTTCGGTGGGTGTACAAGTGGAGTTCTACGGACCTTATGTATGGTCGACGGAGTGTCGACAGGAGGTCACGCATGGCAACGACTTGGCTTTGGAGCCACCTGTATCCTTATTATGTGATGTTACTTTTCTGCTTTTGCTTTACTCTTATTGAGTAACTGTGGTTACGTGACATTTACGCTTTTGCCCCTGTTTACTTACTAAGCATATAGCTTACCCCGTTCCTTTTGTTTTCCTTAGCAGGGGCCGACACGGGGACTTATGGGCACTTACACTAGTATTGGTTTGTCATAGTTGGACAATTAGGATGTTTGTTTTTATTGTGGTGGTTTGTATAAGGACCCTCCTTAGGGTCTACCTTTTAGTTTTGGTTGTAATTATAAGGGTGTAATAGTTTGAGCAGGTACTTTTGGAGAATGTAATTATAACCTTTTTGGGATTTGTATATAGTATGTAAGGTACTCTTTTGAATTTTCTGGTTTTTATCGCTTTAAGGTTTGAGTCCTGGCGCGAGCTAGGCAGGCGGCCTGCCGATACCCTTGGGTTCGCCCTTGGGAGAAGTGGGGTCGTCACAGTTGGTATCAGAGCTTAGGCTTCAGATCTCTGTAGTGTATCCTAGGCTTGAAGTTTAGGATGCCGGACTGTGGGATTTGATTTGATATGAAAGTTAAGTAATTGAGGGATAAAATATATAGCTGCTTCGCGTGGTCTCTGCGCGGAGTGAGCTTGGACTAAGTGGTGAATAAATATGAAGGACTAAGTGCTCGTTCGAGCATAAGCTGTGAATTGCAAATGTTATGGGCCTTTAATCTTTTCCGTGGTATTTGAGGATCATAAATAGGTACGTCGGGTAGGAATTTCGATTGTAGATAGTTTACTCTTGGGACTGGCCAGCTCGAGATGTGAATTATCTTATTTCGGATTCTCGTGCCCGAGTACTCTAAAGTTGAGGCAGCGTTAAGTACTTGAAATTTCATTTTGGAAACATGAACAGGCTTTATCTGACTAGAATGAGCACAAGAGGTCAATGGACGTCTAGTTTGGATAGAAAGTAACGTGATAGATCGGACGGGGTTATTTATTTGAGACTGGGACGATTTCACCTTTTCTTTTGACTCGCCCGTATATAGTTACTACATGATGTTAGTATGTGTGTGTGTGTACATGGTTATCTGTCCAATTTGATATGTATTTGTGTAATTGAT